>NW_006159732.1:1189798-1223684 GCF_000334495.1 Tupaia belangeri chinensis
CAATCATGTCATCTGCAAACAGAGATAATTTCAGCTCTTCTTTTGCTATTGGGATGCCTTTTATTTCCTTCTATTATCTGATCACATTGGCTAGCACTTCCAGTACTACATTTAATAGGAGTGGAGAAAGTGGGCAGCCTTGTCTTGTACCAGTTTTTAGTGGAAAAGTTTTCAGTTTTTCCCCATTCAGCATAATGTTAGCTATAGGTTTTTCATAGATAGTTTTATGATGATGAGAAATGATCCTTCTATGCCAATTTTACCAGAGTCTTAATCACGAAATAATGTATTTTGTCAAATGCTTTTTCTGCAATGATCAAAATGATCGTATGGTTTTTATCTTTCTTTCTGTTAATATGGTGTATTACATTTATGGTTTTGAATATGTTGAACCACCCTTGTATCCCTGGAATAAAGCCTACCTGGTCGTGATGAATAAACTTTTATAAATGCTGTTGAATACAGTTAGAAAGTATCTTGTTAAGAATTTTTGCATCTATATTCATCAGAGATATAGGTCTGTAGTTTTTCTTTTTTATTGTATCCTTATCCATTTTGGGAATGAGAGTAATGGAGCCTTCATAGAATGAATTTGGAATTTGAATTTACTGTATGCATTTATTAAGAAGTTTTTTTTGTGGATACTATTGGGTCTTCTGTGTATATAATCATGTCACCTGCAAATCTTTTGGATCTCTAAAAACAGTGTGAGTAGAATTGGGGTTACCTCTTTTTTAAAAGTTTTGTAAAATTCAGCAGTGAAGCCATTGGCATTTGGACTTTTCTTTGTTGGGAGGTTATTTATTACTGATTCAATTTCATTGCTTGTTATACGTCTTTTCAGGCTTTCTATGTCCTCCTGAGTCAATCTTGGTAGATTATATGTGTCCAGGAATTCGTCCATCTCATCCAGGTTTTCTTCTTTGTTGGCATATAGTTGCTCATAGTACACTCTAATGATGTTTTGTATTTCTGTTAGGTCTGTTTTAATGTTGCCTGATTCATTGCAAATTTGATTTATCTGGTTCCTTTCTCTCTTCTTCATTAGCCTAGCTAATGGTGTGTAAATCTTGCTTATCTTTTCAAAGAAACAGCTTTTGCTTTCATTTATTTTCTGTATAATTTGTTTTTTGTCGATTTCATTTATTTCTGCTTGAATCTTTATTGTTGCTTTTCTCCTGGCATTTTTTGGATTTTTTTTTCAATTCCGAGACATGATATTAGGTTATCTTTTTGCCACTTTTCCATCTTTTTCTTGTGTGCACTAATTGCTATGAACTTCTCTCCTATGACTGCTTTTGCAGTGTCCCATAAATTATGGAAACTTTTGTACTCATTATTATTTGTTTCCATGAATTTTTTGATTTCAATCTTAATCTCTTTAGTAGTCTTGAAGTCATTCAGAAGTAGGTTAGTTTTCATGTATTTGTTTATTTTTGAGTTTTTTCCCAAGATTAATATCAAGTTTAATTCCATCATGATCAGAGAAGATGCCGAATATAGTTCCTATGCCTTTTAATCTGTAAAGGCTGGTTTTGTGCCCTATCATTTGGTCAATCTCTGAGAAAGTACCATGTGGGGCTGATAAAAATGTATATTTTGTGTTTTTTGGGGGAGTGGAAAGTTCTATAGATGTCTATCAAGTCCATCTGAGTTATGATATCATTTAGGTCCTGAATCTTTTTTATTAATTTTTGTCTCATTGACCTGTCTAAAGGAGATAATGGGGTGTTGAGATCCCCAACAATTATTGTGTTACAGTCTAGCTCTCCTTTTAGATCTTGCATGCTTTACATATTTGGGTACTCCTGAGTCTGGTGCATAGATATTTATAAGCGTTATTATCTTCTTGGTGAATTAGCTCTTTTACTACTATATAATGCCCTTCTATGTCTCTTCTTATGGTTTTTGTCTTAAAGCCTATTTTGTCTAAAATCAGTATAGCGACTCCCACTCTTTTCTAGTTTTCCATCTGCATGGAATGCCTTTTTCCAGCCCTTCACTTATAGTGTATGTATGTCTTTACCCATGAGATGGGTTTTGTAGGCAGCACGTGGAGGATTTCTAATTTTTAATGTAGTCTGCCATTCTGTGTCTCTTAACTGGAGAATTTAATCCATTAACATTCAATGTTATTATCGATATTTCCAGACTTGTCCCTAACATGAAGTCTGCCATCTTCTTTTTTTTTTGTTCTCTTATTGCTGTATGTCTCTTGTTAGTTTTCTTATATAGTACTCCTTTCAGAATTTCTTGAAGAGCTGGTCTGGAATTGGTAAATTCTATCAGGTTTTGTTTATCTGAGAATGTTTTTCTTTTCTTTTCCCATATGAAGGATAATCTTGCCAGGTATAGTATTCTTGGTTGAAACTGTTTTCTGTTTAACACTTTGAATATATTTCTCCAATCTTTCCTTGCTTGCATTGTATCAGATGAGAGTTATCTTGATGGGATAGCCTTTGTAAGTGATTCGACGTTTCTCTCATGCCAATCTTAGTATCTTGTTTTTGTCTGTCGTTTTGGTCATCTAGTTATGATGTGCCCTGGAGAGGATCTTCTTGGATTGATTCTACTTGGGGTCCTTTCTATTTCTTGAGTCTGGATGTTTGAGTGCCTCTCTAGACTCAAAAAGTTTTCTTTCAGGATTTCGTGGAATACATTATCAATGCCCTTATTCGTTTCTTCACCTTGTAGGATACCAATTATTTGGATATTTGGGTATTTCATGGTATCGAGTATATTTCGTATGTTATACTCAGTGTTCTTGGCTGTTTTCTCAGTATTTTTGATAATTTTTTCTAGGTCAGAGATTTTGTATTCTACTTCTGAAATTTGATCTTCTGCATGGACTAACCTGCTTTTAATACTTTCAAGGGAGGTTTTAATTTCCTGTATTACAGCCTTCATATCTAACAGTTCCATTTGATTCTTTTTGTATGATATCCAATTCTTCTTTCACATCATGGAAGAACTTCTTCTTCTCTTGGAGCTTAATGTCTTGTTTCTCTTGCATCTCACAGAGTTTTGTTACTATAAATATTCTAATTTTTTTTCTGACATTTCAGTAATGTCCTCTAATATTTCCCTACTTGGAGACAAGTTACAGTGTTGCCTTGCTGGAGATGTATTACTTGATTCTCTCATCCTAGAGGCTCTTCTCCGATTTTTAGTCATTTGGTAATGTATTGACTTCTGCCTAACTTGTTGGAGAAGGATTCTGCAACTGTGAGCTTGTGTGTTTCCCTTACTGTGAAATAATTTGGTGCTGTTTTCTCCCTTCTACTGTGTCCTCCAGTGCGGGAAAAACAGGAGGAGTTTTGCAATCAGATTTACAAGGGGATTTCACTATTGTTGCCTAGCCGTCACTAAGCGGTGGGTAAGGGCTGAACAGTAAAACAGGAAAGTAAAGTAAAAGAAAAAGAAAGTAGGAAATAGAAATAGGAAGAAAAGAGAAGGAAAATAAGAAAAGTACTACAAGAAAAAGAGGAAAAAATTAGAAGTCATGTCGCAGAAAGTGAAATTGGATAAAATATGGAAAACCACACGGTACAGAAGTGCCACAACAAAGGCCCAACACAAGCAGAGGTGGAGGTGCCTGGATACTTTCTGTCCTAGGTGAGGGAAGAAGAGACAAATTAACAAGAGAAAGGCACAAACAGGGCAGAAAGCTGTATTTTTGTTTCTTTGTTTGTTTTTGTTTTTAAAAAAAGAGAGAGAGAGAAAAGTTAGAAGGGACAGAGAACAAGAGAGAGACACTTGTGCACCTGACTAGCAATGGGGTCTGGGGGGAGGGGGCTTCACAGTCACGAAGCTGAAGCTAGAGGCCTGACACAGGCAGAGGTTGAGGTGCCTGGACACTTTCTCTTCTATTTCCAATTCTTTACAATCTGCTTAACTAATTAAAAACAAAACCCCAAAAAACTAGAAAATATCTTTAAAATAATTGTGGGTGTAAAATCTTTGATTCATAAATTCCTGAGGGACTTATCTCCTGAAGAAGCCCTAGGTATATTTATGTTCAGTTCACAGTAGGTATTTTCAAGTTGCCTGTATATAATGGTTGCCTCTTGGGTTTCAAAGAATGCAGCACAGCAAAATCCCCTGGAATCATAACTGTAAAACCTGTAATTATGGTTATTTAGCAAAATGGTTTTTGTTAAGATATTTGATGATGAAATTCCCATCCTCTTAGATGTCAGTGCCCAAATTGTATTCAGTCTTTACTCATGAGTAAATGTATTATAACTGTTATTTGATTAAATGTCAATGGCTATTAGGCCCAGTTCTTAAGTAGGAAGGATTAAAGACGGCACGCCACAGAGGGTGTGGAATGGATTACCAAGAAGGATAAAGAACAGAGGACTGTTTCAGTAATTTGGTGAAGGTAGGCAGTGTTTAATCTTAAATAAAGTTAATGATAAAAACTTTAAAGAAGCAAAAGAGCAACACTGGCAGTAAGAGGAAGGGAAGTTCAGAGTGGTAAAATGGATGAATTCAAGTGACACAGAATTGTAGCTTAGAACAGCAGTATTTTTGAGTTTTACATGTATTGCTTTAAATATGTTGATCTCCTCGGCAGTTTTGTCAGGTAGGAGAACCAGCTATCATCATTTTACAAAGAAGTTGAAGTTTACCAACTCTGACTTTTTATCAAAAAAAAAAAAAAAAAAGAAAAAAGTTTTACTGTTAAATAACTCTAGATGTAAAGAAAAACTGCAAAAGTAGCACAGAGAGGTCGTAAGTACTCTTTACTCACATTGGCCATCCACACATTCCTTATTTAATCTCACAAGCTAAGCAGGGTCAAATCTGTTTAGATTTTCTGTGTTTTTTCATCAAGGCAAGATCTACTGTCAGAAAGAATTAAAGAGTTTTGCTACTCCAAACTAGTGCTCTTCTGACTATACTATGGAGTGCTATAATAAGCTAAAGTTCCTTACTCAGATTTACAATTTTCTACTTTCTCAAGTAAAATTACCCAGTGAGTATAATGAACATTACCACTATCTGTTACAATTTTAGAGACTCAAAAGATTTGCGATAATCTAAAAAAAAAATTATCTGAAATGCTCTTTAGTGGCTATGATTAGAAATTGATTTTATTTTTATAGAATCAAAACCTCTAACCACTTGAGTGAAGTGCAGTTTTGATAAGATTTAGAAATGTATTGTAAAAAGAGTACACTAGTCAGTATAATATAAATGGACAAATGTTATGGAATTGTCTTAAATAGTGTCTACTGAAGATACTATTTTCTGAGTCATTTTACTGGTGGGGGAAACAAGTGTTAGATATTCCAATAAGTTGATTTCATATGTATTTAAAATTCTTTGGTTCAGATTCTAGTCACTATGCAGGGAACCGTAATTTGTACATATATCCATTTTATGTATATCCATTGGAATTTTGCCATATTGTATATATTTATAAAGAAGATTTTGTCAATGACAGCTACCATTTCTTAAATAACCATCTACTGTATTGAGCTAAATACATCACATATGTTATCACAAACCCTTCCCAATAGTTCTAAGATGCAGGTCCAGATAAAGAATCTAAGATTCAGAAACATTACGTAACTTATCCAGGTTAGTACACATACATTGTATAAGGGATAGAACTGTGATTTGAATATTTAGGCCTGTCTGACCCCAAAGGTCATGTTCTGGTCATAGTAACATACAACCCAAAGAGAACATTACAAAAAAGGCAAGCATACTACAAACATTTTGGTAAAAGATAAAACATGTTGTCATTTGATACTAAAATTTTGTTTGTTTTCTTTTTGGCATATGCACTCGCCAGACAGACAGAGAGAGACATAGAGACAGAAAGCAAGAAATCACCCTCCAGGGGGGATGGTCATGCTGCAATCCCTTCTCCTCCATTCTCCTCTTGGGATCTTGGGCATGCACGCACACGCGCCCAGTGTGAGTTTTAAGCCACTGGGTCCGGGACGCAAACCGCGATCAACTACGTGGGAGTCCAGCAACATAGCCATTACGCTAACTGCTGGTCCCAGATAATAAAATATTTTTAATCTTTTGTGATGACTTACATCCTTGATTAGGAAAATGACATCAAGAGAATAAATACAATGGTTAACACTGAGAGTATGTACTGGATGTGTTATTGGTTTGTATGTTTGAAGTGAGAACATACTGAGACAGCACTAAGCATAGTCTCATCTGTTTGAGAAGGGTCATCTTAATCCCATTGCTTAAGAAGCAACACAGAGGATCCATGTGGAAGGAGCGGGGTGAGGGTGAATGTGGGGAGAGGAGAGTCAAAGCAGGCCGATAACCCTGATGATCCTTGGGCAAACAGGTTTCATTATCTGGTTGCCCAAATGTTGCAGGTGGATTAAATTAAAAAAAAAAAAAAAACAACAACAAAGCATGAACCACGTTGAAATAACTAACTGAAATCCACAAAATGAAAATGTAACCTTGCCAAAGTAATAAATTAAGAGCCTTCACAGCTGCACAAAAGCAACGGCCTTAGAATTCTTTTATAACAATGCTTTTCTGGCATATTGATCGTATGATAAACTACGATTTCATTTATACACAACTTTTAAGTAATGTTCTTACTGTACCACACCAGGTATCGGATAAGCAGAGTTAAATGAGCACACCCTGTTACTTTGCATACCCTTCTTTGCATAGTGTTTTTAGAGGAGGTAGAAAAATACACAGCCCAGATGGTACTTATTATCTATAGCACACTATTTTAATTTCTCAAGTAGCAGGGATGAGTATTTTGTTTAACAAACAAAAACATCTAAAATAAAATCTTACCCCCTATTTTTTTTCCAGAATTTAAGAGACAGGAAACATACTAATAAATACTGAATAATTTCTTCAACCTTTTGATGTTGATAAGTTTTGATGAACAAAAGCGGTCAAATTACAATGAAACTCAGGCTGAAATAAATGAAGACATTAATACTTGCCTTGTTGTTATGATTATTCTTTAAAAAAATCACAGCCTATGACAAAATGCTCCTTCAATATAATGAACAGACCATTTGCCAATTGCCTTGGAAAGAATTAACAAGCAGGGAAGATTAGCATCCTAGGTGAAAGGTTAAGCAGAGCTTTGGAACTGACAGAGTCCATGTAAAACCTTGTGTTAGAGGGGTAGATTGAGCCATCTCTGAGCTTTCTTGAAACATTCAAAGATGATGAGATCACATGATAGCTAAGAATGATCTGTTCTCAGGATGAAGTATAAGTAAAGTTTATTTCACAACAATATGAGTTCATTCTACTGGCACAAATTAGAAATAGATTGTGTGAGAAAACCTGGATTTCTACTAGCATCAGGCAAAATAAAAACCAATCACTGCCAAACAGATTGGAATTATCAAATTCTTTCAATTTACCAGAGTGTTAACTAGAAAACATTTTATATTAGACCACAACAACCTTACAATGATAATTACTTTCTAGAGGTATATTCTTTCTTTAAAAAAAAAATTATTTATTATTATTATTTTTTGATCAGGCCAGAGAGAGACACGGAGAGAGAGAGGGGGAAAGTGAGAAAGCAAGCTGCCAGGTCCGAACCATGCTCAGCCATGTGGGAATCCAGCACCTCAACTACCACATCATTTGCCGGCCCCTCTAGAGAATATTCTTAAGATATTCACCTGGCAGTCTCATCTATAGTTTTTACTAATTAAGATTATTTTTGGTACACACAATCTAACCCAAAATTAGAGTTGTTTAGTAAGGACATAAATTTTTCCCCCATAGGATAAATTCAGGTAAGATAAATATTTAGGCTTGACATACTCACTTCCTGAAGTGACATAACCACCTATGGCTTCAGGCTTTTTCAGCATCTGCCCTGACACTTCTAGGCTATGGCCTTGTCTTCATGATTCAGAATAGCTTCTAAAGATCCAGCCATCACATCTGCATAGAATGATCAAGTGTAGGAGGGAAAAAAAGTATACCTCTTCTCTTTAGAGAAAACTACTAGGAAGTACCATAGAATATTTATGCTTACACTTTGCTGGCCACAACTTGGTCATGTGACCAAACCTAATTGCAAGGTAAGAAAAGTGACGTGGTATTTTGTCTGAATGGCAAGATATCCAGCTACAAATTGGAGTTATGTTACAAAGGAAGGACAGTATGGACACGGTGGCTGTTTCTAACCTGGTGATGTATGATGAGGTATAACGTTCTTTATATGTATGATAGCCACAATATTGATTTCTGGAAATAATTTCTAGCAGTCACAGCAGCCTCTGATGAGTTTAAGAATGAATTCTCTTCCATTAGATCATTCACCAACATTAAAAGAAAAGTTTGTAAATGCAATTTATTTTGTAAAATTTAAAAATTCATAGAGTTTTTTTAGGGAATAAGACGGGACAACATTAAATTGAACAAATAATCATTAATTTTGTCCTAACTTCAAAAAGATCAAGAAGTACTGGCTTAGGAAGAAACAGATTTAGTTGCATGTAATCTAGTCATACCTTAGGGTTAGCATAATGGCAACTCAAGGAAAATAAGTATTATGAAAAAGGGGCTTAACAAATGAGTCCCTCCAAAGGGCACTTAACTGCTTTGCCATTTTGCATAAATGCCAGCTAGCAGGATGGATCATTGCTCTTGACCTGTTTTATTTTACCCATTACTACTAGTCTAGATACAGCTAATAAAAATAATCAACATCAAACTTCAAAGAGAAATAAAAAAACAATGACTGAAGTACAGTGGGCAGAGTTGAGGGCTAAAATGATTCTAGAACAAGGATCTAGAAAGTGCCAGACAATATCTTCATTTATTCAGATATAAATAAATGAAGGATGGAGTTTAATAAAGAGGCCATCATACCTAGAAAATACAGCTTTTCTTTTTAACAAAAAGTTTAAAATTGCAAAAAAAAAAATGAAAATTGCATACTTCTCAAGATTTTCTGCATTTTCTTGTAGTTGTCCTTTGATGCTATTGATAAAAAACAAAAAGCAAGTAGGATGATATTCAATATCTATTTAAAGAGAAATCTATAAACAGGGTATATTAAAGGGACAATGCAAGTCCAGCACAATTCCTTTGAAATCAACAGTGCTCAACTGTGACAACTGAATTTTAATCATCATCTAAATGCACTGAAATATTCTTATACAATAGCAAGAGACACTCTCTATCATTAGAGAAAGTTAGCATGAGTGGTAGTCAGAATGGCAAACTGGGAATCTGGGAAGACCTGGAATTCAGGTCTTGGTTCTACTTCTAACACATGGTTATCTTCAGCTTACATTGCTTCATCTGTAATTGAGTTTGCTCTTTAATATACCTCTCACATTCTGTGGTTCTGTGTGGATCTCAGGGAAGTTTAAAATCTTTAGGTTCCTGGCTTCTGGAAAATGCCCATATTTTTCAAAACTCTAACTGTGTTAAACCACTTCACCTGTAACAATGATACAGCTATGTCCTTTACTGTATTAACATTGTACTAATCTACTGTCTCTATTTTTCTTGATTTAGGGAATCAGATGACCTTGTGATACTGTTAATGGGAGGGGAGCATGGCATTTGTAAGAATCTATACTTTCATAATACTAAGAGAATTCAGGCATCTTATCGGAGAGATTAAGGTATAGAAAAATCACTACCTCTATGATTTCGAATAGCTCCTCAAGATGGCCCTCACTACAATGAATCAGGTCCAACATAAGATGCCTAAGAAAATGTGCTAATGGATTTGGAAAACTGTACAAACCATTAGGTAATTCATATAGAGACTAAATATAAATGCCTCTTAAATAAAACATGAATAAGAAGTTATTAGCAAACAGTTGTCTTTTGGGGAAATATATATAAGAGATCACAACATTCAAAGCATGTCAATGTTCTTTGAAAATAAATAGGAAACAAAATTTTAAATAGATGCTTGAATCACATAAGTATAAATGAGCAGAAGTAAAGGGGGATCCCATAATCAAATAGTGTCCACTATTTATAAATCAGACTTTTTCATTGTACTAATCAATACTGAGTAACTGCATATAAAAGTAGACATTCTACAGTACATAAAAAGTCTTTGGTATCCTGACTATAAGGGAATAATAGGGAAGCTTCAAAAATGTATACTATATTTAGTGAATGTATTTTAAATTGACTTTAACAAAGTTAACACCTATTTCTAACAGCAACAAAGGCACCAAGGTACTTTCATTAGGTAGGAAATATGAATATACTTTTACATACTCCTTGACAGAAGGACATCCTTTCCCATTATGTGAAGAATGGGGAAAAAATACACAAAATCTTACCATGTCCCTATTAAAAAGAAATCAGATTTGGTATACTTGTGACACTTTAAAGAGTATATCATGTGGGAAAACAAACATTTAACCTGGCAAATGAAAATGGATTTGGGGTTTCAACATACTTGGCAAATAGGTAGAATTAAATTCAAGTCAAGTATGCAGAGTAACTAATATAGTATTTAAATATTTGCTTTAGTAATATAGTATTTAAAATAACATGTTTGAAGAAACGTTTTACAATTTTAGTGAGGATATTTTTTAAGAAAAAGAACTTGTCTGGAAGCTTTTTCTTTTTGTCATTCTGTGCACTTTAGTGGGATTTTATATTTACTCTTTCATTAGCCATTTTCCTTTAAGTCCAAGATAATTGGGTAGTACTCCTCTGTAGCTTCTTAAAGAAATTAGACTGAGAAAAAACATTTTGTAACAAAACACTGATAGTCTTAAGAGGAACCGCATGTATGTGGGCATGTTAGAAACACTAACAGACGAAGGGAAGGACATCAAGTGCAGAAAGCAGTGAAGGCACTCCTGCTTCCTCTTGTTGCCTCCATGTCCACACCATCCTTCCTAAAAGCCTCCATGCTGCAGACGTACAACCCAATCCTGCCTTCCAGCCACATTTGTGGGTTTGGACATCTGACATGTGCTAGGCCAATCAGAGGCCATTTCCTGAGTTTTGAGATTGGTAATTCAGAAATTTGACCCTCCCTTGAGGTGATGAAGCTAACTTGGGAACCACTGGAGGCATGTCATCCTCTAGGTAAAACACCGCTAGACAGGGAGAGGAAAATTAAGCTTATGTAGAGAAATGGAGATCAGAAACTGAAAAACAATTTACATCATTGGTGTCTGAGTCGTAGTTCCTGAAACTCAGTTATATTCCCATTTTTAGGCTGCTTAGAAGATAACAGAAGAAACTTGTCTACATATAGATTTAAGTATATTGTAAGCAATAGATCAAGCAGAATATAATGAATATATACTTAGTTTCTTTGTGACTCTGATCTTTGCACAGAGGGTACACACATCACAGGAAGGACACTGGTAACTCCTACTGAAATACAATCCCCGTGTCAAATTTGCTTCACTATCCTAAAATAACTGGCTTCTTTTCCATACACAACCAATACATATCAATACTAGCACATTTTAATTAATATATATCTTCACTTACCATTAGGACACTGCCAGAAATTTGAAAATTATAAAGGCCTAATTACTGTCACATTGCTGCAAAATCCCTCACACAGTAGAAAATATGATCTTCCTAAATAATGAGATAAAAAAATCATGCAGAGGTGCCGAATTCTACTTAATATGATAATATGATAATAGTTTTTTGCTACCAGAGAAAACAAAATTGACCAACATTTTAAGGGGTAACAGGCAATTCTGTCTCAGTGAAAATCTGTGGTCACATAAAAATTCACATTTAAAACTATAATATCGAATTCTCCAATTTATAAATAAGTCATGTCCTAAAAGTTTGTTATAGATCCAGAACATACCGTCCCATAGACACACTGTCTTAAATGATGATTAGGTTCCCAATTAACTTACGAAACCTCTCCAACCCAAGTATACCTGGACTACACTCAATCTATGAAGAGACATAATTCATTAATAACATTCTGTCTTCTCGCCCAAAGAACCAGTACTAGACAAAATTCTGAAAACATGAAGTTGGTGTTTGACATCTTCTCACTTTATTTACAAAATCTTAACTTCCTAGCATCTCTCTCTAGAATCTTCTCTTTCCCACAAAAATATAATACAGTAAACCACTTAATGCTCCATCATTTTCAAGCTTCCCATGGTGGTTAGGGCACTGGACTCCCACATGGCTGACCACGGTTTGAGTCCTGGACCTGGTGGCTTTGCTTTTTCATTTATTTCTCTCTCTCTTTATTTCTCTCTCATGTGAGCACATGTGTCCTATAGCAAATTAAAAAACAATAATATTGGGTCATCAGGAAAGCCAAGATGTATTTTTTTATACAAATGTGGACAGAGTAAGGGGGGGGAAAGGGAAGGAGGGAGGGGGAGAGAGAGAGAGAGAGAGCGAGAGAAAGCTGCTAGGTCCAGGACTTGAACCGCAATCAGCCATATTGGGGTCCAGTGCCCTTAACCACCAAACTGCCTGCTGGCCTCTGTAGCGGGAATCTTTTTGTTTGTTTGAACATAGGGGAAATTATAGCCTTTTTCACTCCTGATAAGGATTAAGCAATGAGATGTATCAGTATTGTGGTGGGAGCTTGTGGAAGTACTCTTAAAAACCAAACAAACAAGAAGTATTTATTTATTTGTATATCCATTTATTTGTTGTGGTTTTCAAGCCACTAGGTCTCAGACTTGAACTGCAGTCAGCCATGAGGGGATCCAGCACCTTAACCACCACACCACTTGCTGGCCTTGGATGTACTCTCTGATTGCATCTCTTCTCATTGTAACAGGGCAGATGACTTCAACAAACCAGGAAAAGGGCAGTGCAGAGGTTTGCAGAGGGAGAAAAAGGTCTGATAATCATTAAGTGAAGTACAAGAACTGAGGAATGTGCTAGGATTGCTGGGCAGCACTATGGGTGTCAGAGGTCCTTAGAAAGCCTAGTCAGCTTGATTGTGTTTTTCCCCAGTCATCGTCTATGATGGGGAAAAATGAGTAGAAAATGGAAATTATTAAAAAAACTATGTGTGGATTTCAAAGTGTTTTTTTTTTCACCAAAATAAGCTCATACTTTAATTCCATTTTTCCACAAAACTTTTGAAACTTTCTTATATACAGTTATAAATTAGGCAAAGAATTAGATTTAATCATGATTGATTTTAACTAGGGAAGGCATGAGTATAATTCTCAAATTTTTACTGACAAGAGTTTATGATTAAAAGAAGTTTGGAGATTGGGGCCAGCAGGTAGTGTAGTGGTTAAGAGACTGGATCTCACATGGCTGACCACGGTTCAAGTCCTGCACCTGGCAGCTTGAAAAATCACACTGGGCACGTGTGTGCACAAAAGTATGTGCACGTATATGTTTCCCCTGGAGAGGAAAGGATGGCCGCTTGGCCATTACCCCTGCGCGATGGAAGGACAGGAAGAAGGGGATCATTTTTCCTCCCTCTTTGTCTCTCTGTCTCTCTCCAGTGAGTACATATACCCTATTGCAAAAAACTAAAAAACAAAAAGTTTGGAAACTAATGATAAAAACGTGGCATGTGCAATTAATAATTATGATCTAACAGATACAGAAAAGTCTCCCTGCCATGTCCATGAAACATTTACAAAATGCAAATGCATATTAGGTCACCAGGAAAATTCTAATAAATCCCCTTGCTAAAAGTAATATATCTTGTATATTTCAAAATAGCTGGAAGAGAGAATTTTGAATGTTCTACCACAAAGAAATGATAAAGTTTGAGGTAACTTATATGCTAGTTACCATGATGTGAACGTCATACAATGTACATTATTAGCCTGTCGGAAAAGTTATGACATATTTTTCTATGCAAAAATGCATCATGACTTTCTGGACAACCCAATACATGTATCAAAACATAACATTTTGCCCCATAAATATGTACAGTTCTTATGTATACATTACGTATGTATATTACATATATAGGTATTATGTATCAAATTGTCAGGAAAGTCATGACATATTTTTTCATGTTTTTCTATAAAACAACCAAACATATTAGAAAATATATACACCTAAAGAAACTAAAATACCAGCCACTTGGATAAAATGTATCTATATATTTAAGTACTCTAAATACTCTAAAAAAATTAGGCTAAAGGGCAATGCAAAAGAACAATTACAGAATATTTACAAATATGTGGGTTATATCAAATGCTCTCTTTTTTTAGAGAGAGATTTTTGCTATAGGGCGCATGTGATTGCCAGAGCACATACTGGAAGCTTGTACAAGTGCCCATGGTCTTGCCTGGCTGAGGTTGGAGGTGGATGGTGGCATAAAGACCTTGACAGGGTGCCTACTTTCCCACTCATCCACTCTCCACCTCCACCTGGAGATAAATAAATAAAATGTGCTTTCCAAAGTGGAGGGAAGGGAAATGAGATTTAACATTATTTAAATGCACATTATTACAAATGAATTTAAAAATTTCTTATAGATGTCGCTTGCCTCATATACCCATAGTCCTTTGAATAACATCCAGCTGGTCGATAGTCGCCATGGAAGAAAGTATGGAAGTCTCATACAAATAAATGATAGAACGATTTACAAAAAACCATGAAACACTAATAGAAGAGTTTTTAATAAGATATCATGAGTTTTAGATTACTGATATCCCAGAGAAATAAAATCTAGACCACCAAGAGAATCCATCACTCTTTTGTTAGACTGCACATATGAGTAATAGCATGCAGTATTTTTCTTTCTGTGTTTGGCTTATTTCACTTAGAATAATGTCCTCTAGGTTCATTCATACTGTCACAAGTGGCAGAATCTTTCTCAAGGCTGAATAATACGCCATATGCATTATTCTTAATATCATAATGTCAAAATGAATATAATCATCACGATATTTATACTAGGTTGTTTCTATACCTTGGCTACTGTGAATAATGTGACAATGAACACAGGAATGTAGACAGCTCTTTGAGGTATTGGTTTCATTTCTTTTAGCTACATACCCAAAGGATTGCTGAATCATATGATACTTCTACTTTTGACTTTTTGCAAATCTCAGTACTGTTTTCTATAATGGCTGTTATCAGTTTACCTTGCTACCAACAATATACAAGGATTCCCATTTCTCCATATGCTCATTAATATTTATTATTGTCTTTATAATACCCATCTTAGTATGTATAAGATATTTTGCTATGGCTTTGATTCGCATGTCCATGATGATAGTGTTTTTGAGCACCTTTTTACATACCTCTTAGTCACTTTATGTCTCCTTTAGAAAAAATGTCTATTCAGATCCTTCACCCATTTTCTAACTGTTGTTTTCTTGTTGAGTAGTGTGATTTCCTCATCTATTTTGAATAATCCCTTCTCAGATGTGTGGTAGATGTATAGTTTACAAATATTTTCTCACAATCCACAGATTGTCCTTTCTTTTTTTTTATTTAAATTACTTCCTTTGTTGTGCAGAAGCTTTTTAGTTTACGTAGTCCTATTTGTTTATATTTGCTTTTGTTGCCAGAACTTTTAGTGTGAT
The DNA here is from genome assembly GCF_000334495.1 of Tupaia belangeri chinensis. Lineage (NCBI taxonomy): Eukaryota > Metazoa > Chordata > Mammalia > Scandentia > Tupaiidae > Tupaia > Tupaia belangeri. The sequence goes on from NW_006159732.1 coordinate 1,205,281, forward strand.
ACCTAAAAAGATCATTGCAACCTCCTATGTTTTCTTCTAGAAGTTTTAAAGATTCAGTTTTATGCTTGTCTTTAATCCATTTTGAGTTGACTATGGTATAAGATAAGAATTCAATTTTATTTTTGCATGTGCACATCAACTTTTCCTAATACCATTTATTGAAGAGACTCTCCTTTCCCAATTGCTTACTGTTGGCACCTTTGATTAGCTAGCCATATATAGGTGGGCTTATTTCTGGGATTTCTGTTTCACTGGTCTATGTGTCTATTTTTATGCCAATACCATACTGTTTTGCTTCTTTTGAAAATTTTGCCATAGGGGCATGTACTTACCATAGAAGTACAGAGAGAGAGAGAGAGAGAGAGAGAGAGAGAGAGAAAGCACTCTCCAGGAGGATGGTCATGCTGCAATCCTTTTTCTTCCATTCTCCTCTCAGAAATTTGGGCCTGCACACACATATACCCAGCATGTTTTTCAAGCCACCAGGTCTAGGACTCAAACTGCAGTCTCCTATGTAATCCAGCCACCTTAACCACAACATCACTGGCTAGCCCCATACTATTTTGATTTCTGTAATTTTGTAATATAATTTGAAATCAGGAAGTATGATGCTTTCGATTTTGTTCTTTCTCAAGACTGCTTTAACTAATCTGAGTCTTCCGTGGTACCACACAAATCATAGAATTATTTTTATCTATTGTTGTGATAAATGCCATTGACATTTTTTTCTCCTATTCAGAAAAGTTTATTGAACATTATACCCACATCACACTTATCAAAAGAAAAACTTAATTTTTCCTGAAGGCACCCTTTCATTTCACATGATCTACACTTTAATGCTTTTTTTTTGTATTAAAAACATGGTTAAATATGAAATTAGTAAACTGCAGCATATAAAACTTCATGCTGAGCAAAAATAAGTCCAAAAAAAGTCACCATATATCCAGAGAATAGTCCCCATAGTATATGTTTCCTATGTAAATCATATTTGAATACAATTTTTAGAACCACATTTAAATATATCCCGCAATTTGTTAACTAAAGGCATCCACATTTTCTTCTACTACATATCTTTTCCTTTGATTAATCTGGCAACTTCTGCTAGGATCCAAGAAATGCAGAAAACAAACAAACAAACAAAACAAAACAAAACAAAACAGCAGTTATTTCTCAAGGTTTGAGAAATCTGGTCCACCTTTAGTGTAGTTTCCTGAGATTTCTGCTCCACTGAAGTCAAAACCATGATTTTCTTTCTGGACTCTCTCTAATGTAAGCTTTCTCTGTATTTGATCTTGTACCCACAGATCAGCTGCATATTCAGATTCTAGTAAAGAAGTCCTACAATTTGCCGCATCTCTCTTTGCTTTTATAAGGACAATCCGGACCATTTTTCTGTCCTCCAAAGTCCATGTTCCCTCATCAGCTATCATAGAATCAAATAGTTTTTGCCCTTGAGGATTTCGCAGCCACTCATGGCCAGTGCCATATGCTGGCTCTGCAGGCCGCACTGGATATCCTGTGCACAAGTGCCTGGCGGCACTTAAAAGTCAATGAGCACCTCCTCCAGGGTCTGGTACCACTGGCCCCAAGGCGTTCCACAAGGAACCACCCCCACTACGCTCCTCAAAGGGGGCAGACATACTCCAGTGCCATTGACGTGTTTTTAATGAAGATTACACTGAACCTGTAGATTACTTTGGTCAATATGAACATTTAAAAAATATTAGTTATTCCAATCTATGAATGTTGGATATCTCTCTACTTATTTGTGACTTCTTCAATTTTTTTTCATCATCATTTTGTAGTTTTTCAGTGTCCTTTACACTGCAGTTTTCAGATCCTTTACCTCTGGGCTAAATTTGTTCCTTAGTGTTTTATTCTCGATGCTCTTGTAAATGGGACTGTTTACTTGATTCCACTTTTGGATAGGCAGATAATGAACATTTTACACAGAGCTACTCTCTAGGGAAAAAAAGGCTTCAATCCTTAATCTATTTATATCCCCCTTTCTGTCTTTCTCTCAATTGAATATTTTCTACACATACCCATATAGTAGTGATCTTTGCAGAATTTGTGCATGTATTAAATTTTGTTAAATACAGTCCTATTTTAAATTATTTAAAAGAATACTGGCAGAGCTTTTTTAATACAGCATTCTTTCAAAATAAAAATAATAATTAGTAATTTTGGATTTTTCTATAATATATTTTTCTAAAGGTGATCACTTTTATACTTTCATTTTCTCCATATATGTGAAAAGAACAATAAATCCATTTTAATAATAGCTGTTTGAAGTGCAGAATAACTAAAAGGAATAGAAGTTCTTTCTTTAAGGTAGGACATTTACAGGTAAGATTTAATAAATATTTTTTTAAAAGAAAGAAAAGTTTCAAGTTGTTAATATTTACTACTTGGTTACTTAAAAACTAAATGTAACACTTTAAAAGTTTATTACATAGCTATGACATTAGATACGGGGAAAAAAATATCCAGAATTTTGATAGCGTGGCAGAACACTACCCTTTATAACTGACAGTAAGAACCATAATAATGATGGCAAGAATGATGGACACTATCTATGCCTTCTGATATTAATTCAATTCAATAGTCTATCAATACAGTACATGAGGCAAATAAATGCAAAGGTACATACCCTTTATTGCAAAATGAACTGGCAACTAGGTAGACTGAACCAATAGTCAAAGATTACACAGGTCCGTTTGGAAGAGAATCTTTGGAATTCCTGGTCAGTTTCAATCTGTACACAAATCTGTGATGGTGCAAGTCAAAGTTTGGCTAGGAGAACTTCAATAGCTAGAACAAGCAATAAAAACCTTTCCCAACAAAAAAGTACCCATAAAAGATATGTTGAAGAATTCATAATATAAAAATTCATGAAAGAACACTATTATAATAGCCTTCTGTAATCCTGTGTGAGTTATAAGAAATTATCAATTTTATACCTGAAAATTGCATATTTATGTGTGTGCACGTGCATGTACATGCATGTTTGGGGAGGAGATAATGAAAAAGACAGGGGGAAGGGAGGTGGGCAATGAAAATGGAAAGACTGAGTGGGCCAAATTATAAGAGATATATTAATGCTATGCTAAGAAATTAAGTCTTCTCTGCAGAAAATGGAGAGTCTTGAGGCGCAGAAGTCTGGATGGATCAGGTAGGTCTTTTTTTTTTTTCTTTTAAAATATTGCCAGAGGGTGTATGTACTAGTCAGAGGAGAGAGAGAGAGAGAGAGAGAGAGAGAGAAATAGGAGGTGAGAAAGCACTCCCTATGGGGAATGGTCAAGTTGCAATCCATTCTCCTGTATTTCTCATTCCTTTCAGAATTTTGGACATATACACACACATGCTCAGAGTGCTTCTCAAGCCACCAGATCTAGGACTCAAATCGTGCAGTTGGTTACGTAGGATCCAGTTGCCCCAATCACCACGCCACCAGATGGCCCAGGTATGTCTTTTGATTTGATGCTATGAAAAGTCCCAAATAGATGTGCTAACACAATGAATTATATGAATCACTAAATAGCGACAGTTAAGGTTGATTAAATTAAAATTAAATTAAAATTCTCAATTCTAAATGAGAACCACAATGAGCTAGAAATAAAACTAATAACAATCTGGTTTGCACAATTTACCATAAAGTAGTGGCAGCGATAAGAAATAAACTAAAAGCAGCTCCTCAGCATGGATGCAAATAAAGGAAAAGAAAGAAATGATCTATACCAAACAAGCAGTGATCTGTTAATTCCACCAAATAAATGAAGCATTAAAAAGACAAAAATCTTACCACGATACACTTATTTTCATATTTAGAAATACTAACTTGTTGACATTAAACCCATAAAGACAAATAAAAGCCAGACTATGTAACAACAATCTGCCCACCTACTGCAGGGAATGTGGGTAAAGAAGAAAGAATAGAGAAATACAATCCCCAAGATATTCAAGGCCAAAATATTTTGGTTATTACAACAACCACAATTTGAGAACTATAAACATTAAATGTAAATTAGTGGTAAATCCTGTGGTGTTCTTAAATTCAATGATATTTTGAAACTCTTCTCTGCCAAGGTGTTTTATAAACAAGTCTGTAGACAGATCTCTAAGAAAACCCTTGAAATGTATCTTTTAAAAGAGAAATATTTCATTTTGAAAAGAATACATTGAAATGATTTGAGACAAAAAATATTGATTTAATTTAAAAACTTGACCAAATAATCAGCATGTATTAGTCAAATATTCATTTATGCAAGACTAAATAGGGCAGTCCAGGAAGGCCTACACATACATGCATATTACCACTGGTGGACACAAATGTGTACAGTTCACAAGTGCCATGTGTACGTTTATCCGAAGAATGACTCTGTTTTATCTCCCTTGCTGTGGAGAAGGTGGACATGAATAACCATTGATTCTGTATTTTACTACTAATTCCCGATTTAAAATATTCTGTCCCTAGATCTCACATGGCCAACTGCGCAGTTTGAGCCCTGGCTTGGTGGTGAGAAAAATATGATGGGTGCATTTGTGTGCCCGAAATCCCAAGAAGAGAACGGAAGAGAAGGGACTGTGGCATAGTCATTCACAAGGGGGTGATTTCTCATTTTCCCTTTACCTCTCTCTCTCTTTCTCTCTTCTCTCATGAGTACATGCACCCTAAAGCAAAAACTTTTAAAAAAGAAAAAGATACTTGTGGATATCAGACTATACATTTTGATTTGGATTAGACAAAACAGGATTACTATGACTATGCTTTCAATATTGCCACCATATGTCTTGTTTTGATACCTGGTAAACTATGGAAAGAGGTAGGGAAAAGAAACTTAAATTTTACCTGAAAACTAACAATAAAGGATTCTAAGCAGGCCTGAGGATAGAAGAAAACTGGAAGTGATACTAAATTTTTTTTTCTTTTTCCATGTATTTGTTTATTTATTTTTACATTTTTCCTCATTTACTTTACATATCAAGGTTTTTGCTCATACTCTATAGTTCTTGATAGTTAATAAGCAATTTTCAAAATTTCAGAATACTAAATTTTAAAGATAATGTTCAAAATATTTTCTATAATTTTGTATAATTTTGTTTGTGACTATAATAACAGCAACAGTATGATTTTAAATATTTTTGAGAAAATATTACATGGCAGCTATTCAAACTGTTGAAAAGCAAATGCCCAGCACACTAGTCACACATAAACCTTCTCAATTCAGGCCTGCCTACCAAATATTCTGTGATATACCATCTACTAGTAAAGATCAGTCTCTTTTTCTTCAAAGTCTTTCTTAAGCTAATCCTCTGGTGTGGTTGCTCTTTTGCAATCTCTACTGATTACAATGCTGGGCTGGAAAAGCCCAGATTATTTTATGTTATAAATTCTTTGATATATCTTTTCTAATCCTCTCTGCCAGACAGAACTATTTGTGGTGCTAGGCCATCTTTCTAAGAGCTTCTGTTGGCTTTCTTGAGATATACCTTAGTTCCATAGTTTCCTGATTAATCTTCAGGCATGACATTCCAGTCAAAGCCCTGTCCAATAATGAGTATTTCCAATTTCTGATTCAATGCAACAAGCATTATCAAACTTATGCAAAGAAATCTTCTGCCACAAAATAGGAATACTCTCAAATATTTCCATTTCAAGAGGGAGAAGGAAGAAAAATTTATGTTTCCATTTAAACAAATAAGAAAAATATTTTAACAAATTGCTGAACCTATCAACAACTCAAAAGAAAGTAAAATGTTTAAATTGGGAAAACAAAGTATAGTTAAAAAAAAAGAAATTAGTGGGTCCGGCAGTTAGCGTAATGGCTATGTCACTGGACTCCCACATAGTTGACTGTGGTTCACGTCCCAAACCAGTGGCTTAAAACTCATGCTGAGCACGTGTGCGTGCGTGCCCAAGATCCTGAGAGGAGAATGGAGGAGAAGGGATTGCGGCGTGGCCATCCCCCCTGGGGGGTGATTTCTCACTTTCTTTCTCTGTCTCTGTCTGTCTGGCGAGCGCACGCGCCCTAAAGCAAAAAAAAAAAAAAAAAAGAAAGAAAGAAATTAGTAATGTTTTCCTAAAAAGCCATAAAATTCTATTTCGCTATTTCAGTCTTATGTTCAAACTCTCTTCTGTTGAATATGCAGTGTTATTGTGGTCCAATCTTTCTGTTTAAATCCTGGAAGTTAATATTCAACATTATTCTTGTACCTAGCATTAAATTGGTCATTTTCTTGGTTGCCTTTTGTTCTCTTATTTCTGTATGTATCTTTAGTTTTCCTGATAGAGCCCTCCTTTCAGAACTTCTTGAAGAGTGGATCTGCTATTGGTAAATTCTTTGAGGTCTTTTTTATCTGAGATGTTTTTATCCTTTCTTTCCATATGAAAGATAACCTTGCCAGGTATAGTATTCTTGGTTGAAACTGTTTTTCACTTAACACTTTGAATAATATTTGCTCACATTGCTTCTGATGAGAGGTCTGAGGCTAGCCTGACTGGATAAGCTTTATAAGTAACCTAATGTTTCTCTTTTGCCATTTTAGTATCTTATCTTTGTCTGTAGATTTGGCCAGTCTGGCTATGATGTGCCTTGGAAAAGATCTACTCGGGTTGATTCTATTTGGGGTCCTTTGCATTTCTTGGGTCTGGATATTTGAACGCCTCTCTAGATTTGGAAAGTTTTCTTCCAAGATTTCATGGAACAGATTATCAATGCCTGGATTAGTTTCGTCACCTCTGGGATATTGATTATCCAGATGTTTGGGCGCTTATTGCTGTCTAGTATTTCTTATATAGTATTCTAATTTTGGGGGGATTATTTTCTCAGTTTTTTTGGTTGTTTTTTCTAGATCAGAGGTTTTGCATACTACATCTGAGATTAGATTTTCTGCATGAACTAATCTGCTTTTAATACTTTCAAGGGAGGTTTTGATTTCCTGAATGGCATCCTTCATCTCTAGTAGCTCCATTTGATTCTTTTTATGGTGTGTACTTCCTCTTTCAGATCATGGAAGAACTTCAACACCTCCTGGAACTCACTGTCTCTTTTCTCCTGCATCTGCTGTAGTTTGTTATCTCTCAGCTCTTGCATCTCGTTTAGTTTTGTCACTATGAATATTCTGAATTCTCTATCAGATATTTCCATGAGTTCTACTGTACTGTCTGTGGATGATAAGAAATTATTCTTTTCCCTTAGGGGAGAGATATTTTCTTGATTTCTCATGTTACTTGTGCCTCTGAAGTTGTTTCTGGTCATTCTGTGACAAAAATCTATCCTCCACTGTGCTTCGCAATGTGGTATCCACAGAAAGATTAGGAGTTTGGAGTTATAAAAAGAAATTTCTTCATTTCATAAAAATACTCCCAAATATTTCCAATTCAATAGAGGTTGGGAAGGAAGAAAAGCTTATGTTTCCATTTAAAGAAACAAACAAGAAAAATATTTTAACAAATTATTGAACCTATCAATAACTCAAAGTAAAATGTTTAAATTGGGAAAAGAAAGCAAAGGAAAAAAAAAAAGAAAAGAAAAGAAAAGAAAAAAGAAACCAGTAAATGTTTTATTAAAAAGTCATAAATTCTATATCACCATTTCAGTCTTATGTTCAAATAAGCATTGAGGATTTCAATGACTCTAAAAGTATTCAGATGCCTAGCTTCCCTGAACACACCAGGACACACCTCAGCTTTAAAACAGCTTCTTGTCTGAATATTTCAGGAGTCTAGAAGATGGAGTTTAGAGCATAGCTTCCCTGTGGTACTAAAATTTTATCATAAAGATGGTAGTCATCTGATTAATCTTGCTATAAAATTTTTTCCACAGCCAAGATAACCCAAGAAATTACATATCCAAAAATGTTAGAGAATTACAAACACACACACACACCCCTACTTCTAGTCTTACACCCACTACATGGGGTGCTCTGATCAAAGGATGACTCCACACTTAGCTCCCATAGTTCACATGGTAAATAAAAGCTTAAAAGATACCTTGAGAACCATCTGCCGAATCTGATAAATTATCTTACAGAATGAAAAAGACCTGGGTAACAGGGAATGTGCTATTTTTATACAATCTTTTACATACTTTTCATGTCACTAATTGAAAAATGTCTTCTCCAGAAGAAATCTTTCCCAATTTAGACAAGCACTTATGGCAACAAATATACAGGTCTTTATCATTACATAAAAAAGGACATCTACAGGTATGGATAAAATGTAATTTAAGAGAGTCTGTAAAGACACAAGTGGGATGTGCTTCAGAGTTACATATTACATTTATTTTATGTTCTCCTAAAGTCAAATAACAACCTATTCTATTGTTCCTAGGCCAAAAGGCATTCTAAAGTGTTTCTAAATTAGCTCTGTGTAGTTAGATGTACCAAAGTTCCTTGGAGGTATATTTGCTAATATTCCCTTAAGAATAATTTCATGAAGTATTTTAAAATCATTTGAACAAAAATTACCTTTAAAAGAATAAGCAGACATGGTAACATATTCTCCTGATGAATCTCTTCCAGAACTTAACCTGGACATATTACATGGTCTCAGGTTTCAAAATGCGTTCAAGTTGTATTTTATTTTGTGCCCTCTTTAGCAAACCACACAGAAGCTAATTCAACAGCCCTGCTGGAGGTTATTCATGAAAATTCTTACAGAAATAATGTGCCTTACCTAAGAATAAATTAACTCTCAAAATAGCAAGTGAAAAAAAAAATAGCTGACTTAATCACACAACCAAAAATCTATGAAGGAAGTTCAAACTTAAAGGCCAAACAGAATAACAATAAAAAAGACTGGTAACCTTTTATAAAGCTTGCATTCCCTTCACCAGAGTACATACTTGTTTTCTGATTTGACAATTATTACTATAGGATTGTGATGCCACATGCATCGTTTTTTAATAGTTATAGCCTCAGGACCTATTGCAGCGACGACAGACTTACAAAAGATCTCAATAAATAAATACTCAATGACTAAGAATGGAAAGATGGATGGTGGTGATTTGTTTGAGTCCAAAGAAAGTGACCGTATTGTCTGTTAAGGAAATCTAGGGATCTGAGCCAAGGTTATAACACGTCACTCCGTTAACTCAGGCTATAATAATTCACCAGTCCTTTAAACTTACAGACTTTCATGGCTGCCGTTCTGGCACTCATATATATTTCCCAAAGTTCCAGGGGTCCATGCTTTACTGGGAGCCTAAGTGCATCCCTGGCTTTAGGAATAATGCTTACGGCTTAGGCTTAGCCAGTCGGGACATTTCATCATATTAGATACTGTGGCTGTCAAGGGCTTGGAGAAATTTTGTGACCTAAGTCTTTTAGAGTATATCTTCAGACAAAGGCATTTTTCTATCCGTCTGTACTGAAACTTCTATAGCCATTTTTGTATTCCTTTATGAAAAATCAGTCTGAAGATTAGGTAAACTAAAACAGAAAAGATTTAAAAAGTTACAGTGAATTTGAACTAAAAATCTAATGCACGTTGTGAATTTCAGTATTAAACCTTGCTTGAAGCCCAATATGCCTATGGACTGTATCTGAACCAGGACATTTTCCTAACTGTTCAATTTGATTTGAATTGAATTCACTGTTAACTGCAATTAAAAAGGTCATGTGAAAATATTAACTATTTTCATCTTTGTCTCATTATTATTACAGCTCTGAATAGAGTCTGTATGACACTGTGTAGAGTTTATTCTCCCATCATCCGATTATATAACACAATACTTATATATCCCCCAAATGAGACAGGAACATTATGAAATACTTGCCAATCTAAAACCAAATAAACTATAGCTACAGAACACACTTAAAGGACTAAAAATCAGCATCTACTTTATATTTAGTTGGATATTTGTTTATTGAGAGCATCCAATAAATACCATAGCATTCGCAAAAATGCTGATGAAGCTGGACTCTAATTCAAATCATATTTCAAGTAAAATGCAAAATAAATTCACTACTCTCAGAAGAACAATTCACAGGCTAAGAGATATTTTATTCCCTGCCTTCTTTTTTATCTAGATACAATGGACAATTGAAAAGAAAAATATGCATTAGAAGCAACTATTTGAACAGTATAAGTGGTTAAAGCCAATCACAAACAACCATTCTTTGTTGCTTCTAAAGTTGGTTCCTAACTGATAGTATTTCAATACTGCAACAGGTACCTTCCCCAGCTCCTTGGAAAGTATGAAATAAATGATGCAACCTTCTCAATAACATGTATTTACTTGTATCAGAATGAAAATATGAATTGTTTATGTGTATTGCTTGACATTGAAGAGGCCACCTAAACAACTTCAGTTTCTTCTACATCCATTCAGTCTAAACTGAAAGCATCTATAAACCTATTTAAGGGAACAACAGGTGGTGTGGTGGTTAAGGCATTGGACTGTTTGAGTCCCAGGTCTAGCAGCTTGAAAATTGTGCCCAAAATCTCAGGAAAAGAATGGATTTTGGTGTGGCCATGTCCTGTAGGGGATGATTTCTCACTTTCACTCTCACTGTTTCTATCTCTCTCTGGTGTGCGCAAGTGGCCTATGGCAAAAACCTAAAACAAACAAACAAACAAAACAAAAACCAAAAAAACTATTTAATTTGCCTCATAAAGCATATCCTTCGGTACCTCATATCAACTGAATATTTCAAGGAAAAGAATATTAAAATAAAAAAAGAAACTGCAGAATAAAGAAAATCAATTGATAATTAAGAGATACATAACAGAAAGGATTAATAAATATGTACAATCAAAATAGCATCAACTGGGGCTGGCAGGTGGTGTGGTGGTTGGGGGCACTGGACTCTTGCACAGTCAACCACAGTTTGAGTCCTGGACCTGGTGACTTGCTTTCTCGCTTTCCCCCATCTTGATCTCTCTCTCTCTCTCTGTCCCTCTCTGGTTAAATTAAAATGAATGGGTTAATTAATTTGAAAGAAATAGCATAAACTTAAAAATTCAATTAATTAGTAAATCTCATCCTCCAGTGTAAGCCACTATTGGCATGTGGGTGTATTTCCCACATGTATTTCCTTCCAGTCTTAATTTCATTGTGTGTGAGAATCTATATATTCTCTTATTGTTAGATAAATAGAATTCTCTTGCCCCATTTCCACTATAAAAAAATACTATGTGGGAACCAGCAATTAGCGTAATGGCTATGTCGCTGGACTCCCACATAGTCGACCGCGGTTCGAGTCCCAGACCCGGTGGCTTAGAACTCACGCCGGGCGCGTGTGCGTGCATGCCCAAGATCCCGAGAGGAGAATGGAGGAGAAGGGATTGTGGCGTGACCATCCCCTCTGGGGGGTGATTTCTCGCTTTCTGTCTCTATGTCTCTGTCTGTCTGTCTGGCGAGCGCACGCGCCCTATAGCAAAAACCTCTCCAAAGGCAAAAAAAAAACTATTATAAAAATCCTTGCACATATATGAACATGCATATGATGAAAATTTCTAATTATCCCTTAAAGAGAAATAATCAAATGTGGGTCTAGTTGGTTAAAGTATATTAATGTTTTTAATGCTTCTTTAGTATTTGAAATATTTTCTGGTTTACCAATCTATATTTCTTCTTTTTTTAAAAAGAGGTTTTTGCTACAGGGCGCGTGCACTCACCAGACAGAGAGAGAAAGCGAGAAATCACCCCCCCAGGGGGGATGGTCACGCCGCAATCCCTTCTCCTGCATTCTCCTCTCGGAATCTTGGGCACGCACGCACATGCGCCTGGCGTGAGTTTAAGCTACTGGGTCCAGGACTCAAACCACAATTGACTACATAGGAGTTCAGCGACATAGCCATTACATAACTGCTGGTTCCACAATCTATATTTCCAGTTTATTATTTTTATTAATTTTTCAGTGATTTGTCTTTTCATATTCTTTCCACTTAATGTTATTTTCTTATTGGTTTAAAAAAATCCATTATTTATATATAAATAAATATTAGCCCTATTCATATGCTAATGTGCTTTAAATTGCTTGTTTTTTGACACGCAGATATAACTTTCATCTGATCAAATTTTACAGTCACTTCCTTTGTGATTTTTTTGGTCCTCCCAAACTGGTCTCTGAGTATGCTTTTAGAAAATTTTAACAGATTGTATTTCCTCTGTCCTAAGAAATCCTTTTCAAAATTACAAAAAAAAAAAAATTTCCTGAGGGTGTTTGTGCTCACCAGACATGGAGAGAGAGGGAGGGGAGAGAGAGCGCGAAGGCGAGACAGCATCCCCTATGGGGAATGATCATGTTGCAATCCCTTCTCTATTTCTCCCTTCCTTCTGGAGTCTGGGTATATTCACATGTACTAGTGTGTTTTCAACCTGCTGGGTCCATGACTTGAACCACACAGTAGGCCATGTAGGATCCAGCTCATGTAACCACCAATCCACAGGCTGGTCCACCTCTTGCAATTTTTAACTTAGCATTTCACAAACTTACTTGAAACCAGACCACTTTCTCACCAGACAGTGCATCTGTTAAAATTTTGAGTAGTATTTCTCAAAAAGTTTGTTTGGAAAATAAGAAGCCTAGAAAGTCCTTCCACATTTCCAAATTGACATAAACCTATGTTTATTTCTAGTTCTGAGGATAGTTTTACTTTTCATACCAAATTGTTTAATAATTCTGGTAATTTACTTAGATGTCAATATAGAGTTAAGAGCTACTGCTGTTTTTGACTTACCAAAAAGTTATCTAACTGTCCTGGAATCTTGCTGCCACAGATCTCTAATTTCACCTTTACTAAGACTCAATTTTTCTCTCTACTTGTGTCATTTATTGTCTTCATTATTATAATACCTGGTAAAGCAAACTGAACTCTGTCCTTTACACTTCTTTAATGAAAATTTCTTGGCTCTCTTATGGATTTTATAATTTCAGATACTTTCAATATCATTTTCTAATGTTTCTTGAAAACAAAATCTCCCTTTTTGTTGCAATGACACTAAACCAATACATGAATTTGGAAACAGGTAAGAAGCTTCCAATACTCAGTGTGTACCCAGGGACGGTGTTTCACCACTGATACATGTCACATGCTTCAGTTCATTATTAAATATTACTTACATATTTTTCTTACATTTCTTAATATGAAGTTTACTTTCAAATAATATTTTCGTATATTACTGGTATTATATTTTAAACTGTTTATTTCTTACATGAGTAAGGAAAAAAAGACAGAGACAGCAGCCCCCGCAGAATCCTGATGCCTTCAGACAGATATGCGCCTGGAGTACTCAGGGATATCTCTGGACTTGAAACAAAGACCGCTCATGTGGGATTGCCTTGCAGAGCACTGCATTTTACTGCTGCGCCATAGTCCAGTCCCTGTCCTCGTATTATTTTAAATGAGACTTTCTCTTCATTTTTACTCATTGACTATTACTGAATTATAGGAGAAGCTACAGATTTTTATCATTATCTACTGATTTGCTGAAGACTTTAACTGATTTTAATTGTATTTAGATTGATTTCCCCCAAATAATCTAAGTTAAAAAACTGTATTATTTGTACATAATGATAAATTTTTGTCAACTGCCAATAGTTGTGCCTTTTATTTTACTGTCTCGTGCTCCTTGAACACTGACAAATAAAAGTGGTAACAGTGAGCATTCTAGAGTCTAATGGAGCTGTTCATATTTTTAAAACTATAACGATTTATGTTCATTTCAGTAAGATATTCTTTATTATGCAGCTACTTTTCTATTCTTTCCAGCTTAATGAAAATTTCTAAAAATTTCAGAAAGTAAATTTTGTCAAATATCATTCAATCATCTACTAAAACAATCATATAGTTTATATTCTCTTGACCTAGGTATTTTCTATATAATGGTAATATATTTTCTAATACTGAAAGCATACTTAAATTCATAAAAAAAAAAATCCCACTTAGTTGTGGTACATTTTCTTTTTTTTTTTTTTTTTTTTTTTTTTTTTTATGGCGGTGCGCCATCACAAGGGAGAAGAGCATGTGCACTCTCCAGAGAGAGACAGAGAGACAGAGAGACAGAAAGCAACAAATCACCTCCCAGGGGGGATGGCCATGCCGAAATCCCTTCTCCTCCATTCTCCTCTCGGGGTCTTGGGCACGCACACACAAGCGCCCAGCGTGAGTTTAAGCCACCAGGTCCGGGACTTGAACCACGGTCGACTACATGGGAGTCCAGTGACATAGCCATTATGCCAACTGCTGGTCCCAGCTGTGGTACATTCTTAACATAAATACTGCCAAATTAAAATCTACAATATGTAATATTCATGTATCTGTATTTGTAAGTGAGATTACATTATGGAGAACATCTACAGCCATGTACCATTACTGCTTCTTCAATGAGACTTCTAGTCTGCTTACCACCAAAAACTACAACTCTGGCACTCGCAACTCCCAGAGATTATACTCCATTACACTCAGGACACAACTGAGTGATATACATGATTTCTCTGATCACCCACCCTCTATGAGAAACTTTGTGTTTTAAAATCTACAGTCAAGTTTATTTCAGGTTACACAAATTCAGATAGTCACCTGAGATTTTATCCAATTTAAATCTTACTTTAAAAATTTAAGCTACCTAAAATTTCATGTGCATGATTCTACTTTCTCCCTAGAGTCTAGTATTAAGTCTTTGATTTAAAAGTGTAAGACAAATAGTTGCTAGGGATTTTCTGCACTCTAATCCATTTAAAGGCTGCTTTCTGAAAAGTTCTAATCCTTGTTCTCTTGCTCATTTTTATTAATTTGAGGATTAGTTTGAAGATAGAGTTCACCGGGAACCAGCAGTTAGTGTAATGGCTATGTCGCTGGACTCCCACGTAGTCGACTGCGGTTCGCGTCCTGGACCTGGTGGCTTAAAACTCACACCGGGCGCGTGTGCATGCGTGTCCAAGATCCCAGGAGGAGAATGGAGGAGAAGGGATTGCGGCGTGACCATCCCCACTGGGGGGTGATTTCTCGCTTTCTGTCTCTATGTCTCTCTCTGTCTGTCGAGCACAGGCGCCCTATAGCGAAAACCTCTCCAAAAAAAAAAAAAAAGAAAAGATAGAGTTCACCTAATTTTTTTAAGCATCCATTATTTACATACCCTTCAAAAATTTAGTGGCTTCATAGACCAGAGAGTAAACCTGAACACTAACAAACTTGAGATTCTTACTTCCTCTATAAGTAGAGTGGGTGGGACTTAGGTAGAGCTCTTTTGTGAGTAACCATGGTCCTTTTCTGTTATAAAAACTTAAAGTTATTGGCTGCTTTTAGTGATACTTTCTTGGGTTTTAGATGACACTGTCACATTTAGTTTATTAAAATTCTAAAAATTAAAATGCAATAAATTATCAACATTGAAACATACCTGTATTATTTTAGGACAGGGTGGGTGGGGATAAGGGGTGACTAGAAGGAAACTCCATTACGCTAACTGCTGGTCCCCAAACTGTATTTATATGTATTATGCTAACCATTTCCCTACTTCTCTGTCCAAGTCCCTCAAATACACTAAAACAACTATAGACATCATTTTATCTCTAGTTCATAATTTAGAAGGCTCTTCAGGGATTGTGATCACAGATTTCTACTATAGACAAATCCAAGTATTAGGAATTTGCTGCTGGAGAAAAATAAACAGGTTAAAAGTTAACTGTCATGATGCACCAGCAAGGTAAAATGGATGTAACGGTTCAGACATTTTTCGTATGTGAAATCACATAATACCTGACACTAATGAAGTAAATCGTGAGTGAAACACAAAGCCAGGCATATATATATCAGCTGAAAACAACGGGGGAAAAACTCAGTCTGGTTTTTGGATGGTGCTCAATTTTTGAGAAAAAGCCAGGATCCCAAGTGAAAAAGATTTTCTTTTCTAAATTACATTTAAATGAAAAAGAAAGAAAACCAAAAGTAAGTTTTGTTGGTAGGTCTATACCATTTTCATACATTCTAGGGAGAAGGTAATAAACAAAGTTTCTGCAACCATAAGTGATGCTTAGAGGAAAATTAAATCACCGAATGATGCCAGGACTGATTATTCTACTGCACTTTAAAAGCAAGAGATTGCAGTCTGTGAGTCCAAAGTGGTTTCATATGGACTGCCACAGTTGTGGTTTACGCTTGAAACTATAACCTGTCAAATTAGAAGCAGGCAGAGTCTATGCTCTTAACGGTTCCACTTTCTACCGTCTACAGTTATGTCTATAAGTCCAGCATTTTTTATTAAGTTAAATTCTGTTATTTGGATGAGCAAAATATCAAAACTACTCTTTGTTTCTTGGTTAGAGAAGATTTTTGTTATGATCTCAAGCTAAAAGAGGCTGCCAATTTCATGTTTACTCTATAGATGAGGCTGACTTTCATTTTAACTATTTTTATTAACTACTAATATTTTATTATCCTGGTTATCACAATGCAATAAATAATATAATCACAGGAAAGAGGAATACAGACATGTCTGTGCCCAAGCTTTTTCTGTCCTGCATTTTCATATATTTAGTTGACTTCAGCTAGTACCTTACTGACTCATCGTTTTTCCAGGCCTACAGTAGCCTGCTATTATGAGCTTAGTGTTACAAAATGCTCCATTTCTTCTCTTCTCCTTGATTGTGGAATGCCCTTCTGGGCAAATCTTGGTTAGCTGAGACTTTCCCATCAAAATTGAAAACCTACTTGTTCAATTTTACTAATGTTTTATGTAGAGTCCTTCCTTAATGAACCTTACTTAATGCCCATTTTTATAATGTAAAAATGTTTTAAAAAATAAAGCATAAACAATATTTGTTCTCTGTGTAATGCATCGTAAGTGAAACCATGCCACTAAACAATCATATCCTGTTTAGGCCATAATGACATCAGACATATATGTTTATCATGTGCTTTGGACGACTTAGCATGTTTTTGGCCCAAGGCAAAGTTGAACTGAAACCATTTGCAGTTGCCCCAAACCAAGATAACCACACATTTCTAAGGTAATTGATACCTAAAAGAACATTGCTTTAGATCAGAGTTAATGATCTAAGCACACTAATTCTTTAAAGAATATTGTTAAAGTTTATAAAGCATGTATGTCTATTGGACTTCCTCCAAAATTTAACATGAAATCATTATATTTTTAGCAAGCATAGAGACTATGATAAAGGAGGCAGTTAGCACATCTTTTGGAATTCTGTAATTACCTCTCTTGCCCAATTTAAACAGAATGGTAAAATGGAGATTTCTTATTGCCTTGTATTTTGGGAGGAACTCAAATGAAATCATCATCTTAATTTTTTCCCCAAATACCTAAAGAAACAATGATTTTATGCATAGATAACTAAGATGAATTAAAGATACGCAGATTTTGTATTCACTGTTAAAACACCGAAGGAAACCAAATCTACTCCACTAACATTGTGTTACAGTGATCTAAAGCATGTAATTACCCTGGATACCACCTTAGCTATTGAGTCCCACCACAGCCTGCAACTACACCCTGAAAAAGAGCTATTCATGCTATATGCCAACACAGAAGCAGTAAGGATTACCTCTGCCCACAGAGATAACAGGATGATTTGAAACACAGAAAAAGCAAATATTTAATTGTAATTAGCTTTCACGGAAAAATAAATAAATAAAACCATGAAAGCTAACCAGTAAATTCAGATCCAGAGTAGAAAAACCTACTTATTCTTGTGAGGAAATAGACACACAGAAATAGAAGTCACTTCCTGAAGTCTAAAGACAGAGTTTGACTTCTTCTCTAGCACTTACTCCTTGGCATGTTGCTGCCATCAGACATAAAAACAGTGATTTGGGGATTTCTGACAACATTTAAAGAACAGAAGAACAGAACCAAACAACACAGACAGTGCACTGTTCCACTACTGTGAAAAGAGAAAAATGTACCATACCTCCATTCTTTCTTGTTTAACTTCATCAATTTCATCATCTTCCAACATTGCCAAAAGTTCTCCTGTCTGGTCAATAGAGTTGAGAAAGTCCTGAGCAATTTTTTGTCTTTTATTCACGCTATTGCTTCCACTCAATTTGTCTTCAAGAACATAAGGGAAAGGAAAAAGAAACATTCTCTTATATTAGCACTAACCTTTACATATGTTAAATATTGTGTATGAAATTCACAGAATTCTCTGAAGATAATTTAAAAAATAATTTTAAAAGAAGGATTCTTGCATCTAAAAAGTGTAAATATTGCATAGCTAAATTATTTAATCATGTTACAAATTATATTGAGAGAATAAAACTAAATTATCAATTACCATGATAATAAGTGTAAAAGAATGGACAATGATCTCTTATTAAAAAAAATGAGTGCTCTCAGATTGGAAATAAGAATACTGCTATCTAATATTTATAACAGACAAAACTGAAATAAAGTAACAATAGGGAAATGATTAGTAAAAATATACTAGGG
>NW_006159732.1:1224136-1245216 GCF_000334495.1 Tupaia belangeri chinensis
TTTGCTAGAAAATTCAGTTTGAGACCAAGAATACTAATTGAGATGAGTAAAATATTATCTAATAATAAGCAGAAGATTAACAAAAATAACGTGAAAATAAATACAACAAAAAATGTAATAAAACACATTTGGTGAGACATTTGAATGTGTTTCTTTTAGAATTTAACTACTCGGGGTCAGCAGGTGGCGTGGTGGTTAAGGACACTGGACTCCCATATGGCCAACCTCAGTACAAGTGCCAGAACTTGAACTCAAGTGCCAGAAGGTGGCTTGCTTTCCTCTGTCTCTCTCTGTCCCTCTCTGGTCAAACTATGATGAATGAATAAATAAATAAATTTTTAAAAATAAATAAATAAAATAAAATTTGACTACTTAAGGTAACAGTCAAATATCCTTGTTATACTTACTTGTAAGTTATTAATTTTGGTAGCCAACGGTAACTGTTCAATACCCCATTTCAATACCCAGAACTGTCTCTTTAGGTCCTCCTACAAATGCTTGTACAAAGTATTTTGTTTTTCTTTACTTTTCTAAATATCCGTTTTGATTCTGGAATTATCTAAAACTGCATTTCTTAATTTCCAACTAGTTAATATATTGGGATTTCATTGTTTATTTAGATTGATTGAATTAATAGTAGTGAATTGGATATTACCTATCTATTCTTATTTTAACTTGTAAAGATTTACTTTGCAGCCAGTTCCATCATTAATTTTTATAAATGCTCTGTGGACATAGTGGAAAAAACACATAGACATTACACACCATGGAAATAAACTTCAAACTATATCTTGTTATTTCCTGTTTATTACTTAGTGGTTACAGTTTTATTATACTAAGATATTTTGCCTTGTATATGAGAAGACTTTAAAAAGTACATTTTGGCGCCAAAATATTTAAATCTATGTATAGTCTTTCTCATAATACATATTTTACATTAACTTTTTGAAAATCTCTCGTATGTTTATTTTACCTGTTTGGGGATTTAAATATTACATTCTACTGAGCAGGCCCCACGGTGTAGTGATTGTGGGGTCCAGATTCCACAAGGCTACAGCTCTTTTTCGGACTTGTAGTTGCAGCTCACATCTTGAACCTGACAGCTTGACAAACACATCAAGCATGAGTGTATGAGCACCCCAAACCCTAACAGGAGGGATATGGGCAGGAGAAGGAAGTACAGCGGGATTATGCCCACTGCAGGCTGTTTTCTCTCTCTCCCTCTTTTTCTCTAGTAAGCACATGTGTTATCTGGCAAATAAAAAAATTATATTATACCCTTCATGATGCTAACATGACCACTTCTGCTTTCTCTGCATTTTTCTATGCATGTTTTTCTTTCTCATTACTCACAACCTTACTTCATCTTGGAGTTTTATCTTTACTGTCTTTTTTTTTTCCCCCCCAATTTGCTATACTGCGTATGTACTCATCTGAGAGAAAGCCAGTGGGGAATCAGGGGCAGGGGTGTGTGAGAAAGCACCCCCCAGGGGCAATGACCACACTGTAATTCCTTCTCCTTCACTGTCCTCTCCAGATTTTGGGCATATGTATGCATGTTCCCAGCATATTTTCCAAGACACTAGGTGGGAACTTGAACCCTTGCAGCAGTTTAGCCACTTTATATACCAGCTAGCCTACAATTTCTTTTTTCTTTCTTTTTTGTTAAAGAGAGATTTTTGCTATAGGGCATGTGTGCTCATTGGAGACACAGAGAGAGAGAGAAAGAAAATGAAAAATCACTCCCTAGGGGGAATGGTCACTCTGCAATTCCTTCTCCTCCAACCTCCTCTTGGGATTTTGGGCATGCATGCACATGGGCCTGGCGTGAGTTTCAAGCCATGGGGTCTGGGACTTAAATTGCAGGCAGCTGTGTGGGAGTCAATGCCTTAACCACTACACCTGTTGGCCCCAATTTGTTTATTTGTTTTTTGAGAGAGAAATTTTTGCTATAGTGTGTGTTTACCAGAGAGGCAGAGAAACAAAAAGCAAGAAATCACTTTCTGGGGAGATGGCCACACCTCAATAATCCCTTCTCCACCATTCTCCTCTTAGATTTTGAACATGCATGCATACATGCCTAGTGTGAGTTTTAAGTCACACTGTGGTCTAGGACTCAAACCACAGTCGACTACATGAGAGTCCAGCAAGTAACCCTTACCCCATCTGCTAGTCTCCAATCTGTTTTTTACTGAAAGAATTAACTTCTATTTCCATTCATTTTTATATCCCCCTTTTTATTGGAACATATTGCTTAATCATATTTTACACAAGTTTAAATTATTTGAAACAAAGTATCAACTTACCCCCCCACCAAGAAGTAACATTTCCCCAGTAAAGTAAATTTTTTTCCTCCTTATCTTTCCTCCATTCTAGGAGTAGGAAGCCTTCAGGACACCTCCATTTTCCCTATCTCCATTCCCTATCGCCAGACTTACAAAGCATTTTTACCTCACTCCTTTACTCTCTACCTTTAAATTCTTGGCTCTTGATGAAAAGGAGTATAATGTGTAGAATACTGACAGTATTTCAAGAAATTTAGCACTTACATTGCACATTCTTACATATCACTAGAGAGAAATACTGGGTCCACGTAAGAATGCTCAAAACATTTTCTCTTATACATTTTTTCTTTTTTCCTAACTTTGAAGACTCTAGATGAGATGTATGAGTGATCTGATTTACTTTCTGCATTTTTGGCATATTATCAAACATCTTTCCTTATCCCTAAGAGATAGACATTTATCTTGACAGAGTAAAAAGTCCTTGTGTTTTCATCCTTTCCTCTCATGAATCAAGAGATGTTGTTCTGGTGTCTTCCAGGTTTGGTGTTACAAATGAGAAATCCTATTATAATTGGGTTCATTAAATCATTCCTTTTCTTGTGGGGGGGACAGAGAAGGGACTAAGCTTTTGAAGATCTTTCCCACTAGGTTTGGAGATCAAGAATTTTACTAAGATGTTTCAGGTATGTATCTTTGGTCATTAAATAGCCTATAATTCAATGAATCTTTTTACTCTGAAGACTTAGATTTTCTCAGTTAAAGATACTTACTTTTATCGTTTATTTAATAATTCTCTCTTCTCCATTTCTTCCTTTTTCTCTTTATGAAGTGCCTCTCATATGTATGTTAAGCCCTCTGATTTATCTTCTCTCTTCCCTTTTTCCTCATAACTTTCATGTATTTTTTATTTTCCTATGTGCTTTCAGATATTGTATTTTATTATCCAGGCCCTAATTTAGTATGAAGACTGACTTTTCAAAAAATTACGATGCTGCGCCAGCTCCATGACCTGGTAGTTAAGGCACTAGAACCCACATGGCTTACCCAGTGATTTGAGTCCTGGATCCAACAGCTTGACAAATGTACCAGACACGTATGCATGAGTGCCCCAAATCACAAAATGGGGGAAAGATGAAAGAGAAGGGGTATGACCATATCCGATGGTAGGTTTGTTCTCCACCCCGAGTATCCAGGACAAGAAAGGTTCAGACCAGCTGTTCAGCAAGTTCTTAGTCCTTGAGAGTTAAAAGGCATATTCTCGAGAGGTCTATGTCAATCTTCTCTCCAGGCTTTCACGGATTCCTAAAGAACAAGCTCTTCCCAACACATGCCAGTTCCTGGTCATTATCCCAAGGCCTCTTCCCTTCTGGTCTTCTGTGTATAACTAGACCAGAGTGGGGGTAAAGTCTCTGCCCAACGTCCTAAAGGGGAATACTGCAGAGCCGAAGCCTCACTTTTACTTGAATATAAGAAAACCTCATATGCTCAACTAGAGAAAAAGACAAATGAGAACTGGAAATTGAAGAAAAGGGAGGTATGTTTGGTTGTCATGCTCTAAAAATCTTGCCCACAATAAAAGCTTTAAATTCCAAAAGGAGACTATTTTGTCACATTTTTTTTTTTTTTGGAGAGATTTTCACTGTAGGGCACGTGCGCTCACCAGACAGAGAGAGACATAGAGACAGAAAGCGAGAAATCACCCCCCACGGGGGATGGTCACGCCGCAATCTCTTCTCCTCCATTCTCCTCTCGGGATCTTGGGCACGCACGCACACGCGCCCAGCATGAGTTTTAAGCCACCGGGTCCGGGACACGAACCGCGGTCGACTACGTGGGAGTCCAGCAACATTGCCATTACGCTAACTGCTGGTTCCCAACATTTTGATCATAAATAAAACTCAACAAAATACTTGGTACTATCTACTTGAGAATTTTAAACACCTTTTTTTTTTTCTTTTTTTGTAGAGGTTTTTGCTATAGGGCACGTGTGCTCGCCAGATAGAGACATAGAGACAGAAAGTGAGAAATCACCCCCCAGGGGGGATGGTCACAATCCCTTCTCCTCCATTCTCCTCTCGGGATCTTGGGCATGCACGCACACGCGCCCGGCGTGAGTTTTAAGCCACAGGTTCCGGGACGCGAACCGCGGTCGACTACGTGGGAGTCCAGCGACATACCATTACGCTAACTGCTGGTTCCCTAAACACCTTTATAAAACATGATCTAGAGGTGCCGGCAGGTGGCATGGTGGTTATGGATGCTGGACTCCCCCATGGCTGATGTGGTTCAAGTCCTGGACAGTAGCTTGCTTCTCACTTTTTCTGCAATAAATAAAGTTAAATAAAATAATTCCTTATAAAAATGACCTAGAATAAATTCCAATCATAAGTAATTTAGAAATGAATGAAAAGAGAAACATATCAGATGAGAAAATGAACCCTTACGGTCACACACAGAAAAGCGAGAAAGATGTAGATGATTGGAAGCCAGGTATGCTTTGCTCCAAGTATGTATTCTTCATTCATTTCATAAAAAGAAACATTTAAATTCATCTGTAGAATTATTTTCCTGGAATTAATTATATCAGAACGACAGGAATATTAAATAAGCAACATTTTATAATACATTTGATCACAATTTTTTTGTAAAGACAATTCACTTGATTTGTTGATTAAGTGAAAGCAATTATTTTTCTAAAATATTAATAATTATTATTATTTTAAAATTTGCTATAGGGCACCTGCTGGCCCCTGTAATAACTTTTCTTTAAAAGTCTGTTCACTCGGGCCAGCAGCTGGTGTAGTGTTTGTGTTGGTGGACTCTCATATGGCTGATCATGGTTCGAATCCCAGATCTGGTGACCTAAAAATCACACTGGGTGCGTGTGTGTGCCTGCCCAAAGTCCTAGCAGGAGAATGAAGAAAGAATTGCAGTATGGCCATCCTCATGTGGAGGGTGATTTCTCACTTTTCCTCCCACTTCTCTGTCTCTCTCTGGCGAGCACACGTGCCCTAAGGCAAAAACCTCTAAAAAAAAACCAAAGTTTGTTGACTCTAGTTTTCTGGAATTCTATTTAATCCAGTAGAATTTGTTTAGCTACTTAATTTATCAGTGCATCCACTATACAATGAATATCAAGATGAAACAGGAGTTATTTTAAAAACACAATATATTTATTATTACTCAATAAGTGTTGTTTTAGTACTTATCTATTTATAAGTTAGCACTTTTTTTTTTAGTTTTTTTTAATTTATATATTTATTATCTTCAATTAATGTGTATCATTACAGCATATCAAATGAATTTTCCCATCATGGATATACTGGTGCAGTCAAAGATATCTCCATACACATTGTTAATATTTTTCTAAATATTCTAATGTGGATAACTAAGTTGACAGATAAAAATTTTCTACTCTGTCTTATGTTTTTCCTTAGATTTCAAACAGCATAGAAATAACAGAACAGAATGAGATAACTTTACATAACATGCATCCGACATGTGTGTGGCAAATTAACAAAAACCCACATGCGTCAGTTTCAAAGATATATTATAGTTCTGGTGTATAAGTGTGCTTGCTAAAATCAATTATGTTTTGAATCAACAAAGTTTTTTGAGTTTCATGACGATCTGATGCAAAGCAGTACACATTAGTAAAGAATTGAAATACTAGATTCCTATAAGTCACCTAAATAAAAAAAAAAAATCACAAGGTTAAACTGCCAACTAAATAAATATTTAAATAATCTGTGCATTATATTATTTAAAAGAACGACACACACTCTATTCTCATGGGAATATCGACATTGATATTGCCTAAATGTGCCTTCCAGCATACATGAATCATAAACTATTGTTTTTAGTTCAGTGCTTTATTTTGGTTACCTTCTAGAAGATCGTCCTCATCTATGCCTTTGACAATCTTCGATTTGTAGTCTCGGATTAACATGTATTTTAGCAGTCTTCTAAGTTTTTTCTATTAAAAAAATATGAAATAAAAGAAAATTTATGTACATATTGACTTTACTGATTAAATACTAGTATGACAATTAAATTTAATAAACTTGTACTCTAGGATCATTGGAGAAAATATAGCAATCTTTATCACAATAGTATAAGATAAAAATGTAGTCATTAAATTTAACATAAAAGCTAAAAGACAAGTTTTTTAAAGAATTATTTTAATTTTATTTATTATTATTATTTTTAGTTCGACCAGACAGAGACAGAGAGAGTGGGAAAGTAAGTAAGCAAACTGCCAGGTCCAGAGCTTGAGCTACCTGCAGCCATGTGAGAGTCCAGTGTTTTAACCAGCACAACACCTGCTAGCTCCAAAAGACATGTGCTTGCTGGAAAGACAGAGAAAGACAGAGAGACAAAGATCGAAAAATCACCCCTGGGGATATGGCCATGCTGCAATCCCTTATCCTCCATTCTCCTCTTGGGATTTGGGCATGCACGCACACACACCTAGCATGAGTTTTCTCTCTTTTTTTTTTTTTTTTTGTATGAGGTTTTTTGCTATAGGGCGCATGCACTCACCAGACAGACAGAGAGAGACATAGAGACAGAAAGCGAGAAATCACTTCCCAGGGGGGATGGTCACGCCGCAATCCCTTCTCCTCCGTTCTCCTCTCAGGATCTTGGGCACGCACCCAGCGTGAGTTTTAAGCCACCAGGTCCGAGACGCAAACCGCGGTCGACTACGTGGGAGTCCAGCGACATAGCCATTACGCTAACTGCTGGTTTCCGTCCTAGCATGAGTTTTAAGCTGGTAGGTCTGGAACTCGAACAGTGGTCGGCCATGTGGAAGTCCAGTGACATAACCACTATGCCATATGTGGTTCTTTAAAATCACTTTTCATTTGCAAATATTTAGATTGTTCAGAATGACAATAATTGTCTAAAAAAACTCATAAAAAGTTTAAATTCTTTTTGACGATTGTGATAAATATCATGTTTCCCATAATAAGTTGACTCTACTTATCCTATGGATTTTGTATACATTTAAGACAAATTTTATTCTAAAAATTGAAATATAGGTTCAGCCTGGTGGTACAGCGGTTACTAACTACATTATAGTGCTGGAAGGCCTGTTACTGACTATGATTCAGATCCTGAGGTTGGCTTGAAAGCACAGCAGGTGCAGGTGAGCATGCCCAAGATACTGAATTGCTGGAGGGCTGGGGAAAGGGGATCACACTGTGATGAGATGCTGGAGAGAGTTCTTTTCTATCGCTCTCTCTTTCATGCACACACATACACCTACTATCATGAATAAAATAAACTTGGGGGCCAGCAGGTATCATGTAGGTTAAGGTGGCTAGACCATCTGGATGGCCATTGTGGCATGGCCATCTTCTCTGGAGGGTGATTTCTCACTTTCTCTCTCTGTCTCTGTCTCTCTCTAGTGAACATACACGACCTATGGCAAAAAAATAAATTAAAATAAAAACAATAAAAATAAAATGATAGGGGCCAGCGGGTGACATGGTGGTTAAGGTTCTGGACTCCCATATGGCAGACTAAGTTTCAAGTCCCAGACCTGCCTTGCTTTCTCACATTCTCTCTTTCTCACCTTCTTCCTGTCTCTGGTGGGTGCACACACCCTATAGCAAATTAAAAAAAAAAATAAAATAATAAATACAATTAAATAAATAATTCTTTAAATAATAATAAGCAAAAAAACTGACATAAACGTTTAGAAAATGAGTTTGTTACAATAGCTTTAAAAAGGCAAACCATGTCCTTTCTATATTTTTTATTCTCTGAGAATCTTCTCATAATTAGATAAGTTGGTTTATATGTTATATTTCTGATAAACACCCTGTTATGTGAGAAACATATTTTTATGAAACTCAGAACTGATGAATGATACATTAGGTCTTAATAATGGCCTGTTTAGGGACCAGCAGTTAGTGTAATGGCTATGTCGCTGGACGCCCATGTAGTTGACCGCAGTTCGCATCCCGGACTTGGTGGCTTAAAACTCAGGCCAGGCATGTTTGCATGCGTGAGGAGAATGGAGGAGAAGAGATTGTGGCGTGGCCATCCCCCCTGGGGGGTGATTTCTCGCTTCCTATCTCTGTCTGGCG
Organism: Tupaia belangeri chinensis; assembly: GCF_000334495.1. Classification (NCBI taxonomy): domain Eukaryota; kingdom Metazoa; phylum Chordata; class Mammalia; order Scandentia; family Tupaiidae; genus Tupaia; species Tupaia belangeri. The sequence continues at coordinate 1,232,517 of NW_006159732.1, forward strand.
AGCGCACGCGCCCTATAGCAAAAACCTCTCAAAAAATAAATTAATTAAAAAAAAGCCCTGTTTAAAATTATTACAAGACCACAATATTGCTTAACTTAAAAAAGGACTGACAATATTTTATAGCTTGTTGTGTACTTACACTTAGAATGTCTAGCGCTGACCTCTGGGTTTAAGATTTCTAATACTAACCATACTGCATTTTGACAAAGTTCTTTACACTCCTCTGACTTGATATTTTCAATAGCCCTGAGATATAAATACTCGGACATAGGTCTTTTGCCATCCTTCTTTTTCTCTGTGCTCTAATTCCACTCAGCACATTAATTTCATTTTATCTGGTATTCTACCTATGTAAAGTTACCTAAAATTTGAGAACATATCAGCATATAAATGAAATCACTGCTTTGAAGAGAAAGGTGAGAAAACTGGCAACCATTACATTTATGCTCTTGGTTGGTAAAGATTCTAGTTAAGAGTCTAGATGATAGAAGAGCCCTGTTAAGCCCTGTTTCTAAAGTTTCAATATGATTTAAAATTTAGACTTCCCCACAAGGGCAGCAAAAAGTGTCGGTGTGAACTATTTAACTTGGTAACCTCTTTACTTTTGTAGGTAGAAAAGAAAAACTGATGAGATGGCCCGTAAAGTACTAATGCTATCTCTATTGCTCCCCAGTTCGCTTCATAAAGAATTTTTGCTCCAAGCCTTCATGTCTCCAACAGCGTTTCCAGGATCCTTCCTCCTAGCACCTCCTCGGTGGTGTAGTACTTGATGCCTACTGCTCCCTAGTCCTCCAAATGTAACCAAGTTGCCAAATACTGCAAATTTCTCTCTCTCTCTAAATTCTTATTTTCTATTCATTTTCAGAGTCAGCACACTAACCACATTCTGCCTGGATTAGTGAACCAGCCTACTGGTTAGCTTCCTTGCGTCTGGCCCATTCTACACCCCCCCAACCCCCCATGTAAGCCTCATACTAGGCAGAAACTGTTTTAACAAATCCTATACCCTCTCCGTTTTATCACACGAACTTGAAATCATATTAATTTTAAAATGTTTCTTTAACTAAATCATACAGATTTCCTAAACCAGACCATAAACTTCATAATAGTGAAGACACCAACTTTTATATTATTTATATCATCTAAGAGCTGATGTGCATGTCTAAACTAAAACATGGAAAATAGAATATCTTCAACTAACTCATGGGAAATAATTATGACAAAATTAAAAACACAAATATTAAGATAAATATTTCATACCAGAGTTCAAAGAGAAAGAAGGTGGTACTTTATAAATAAAATAGAAATTATGCTGTGCACATGTGCATGTATAGATATGTATATATATAAACACACGCATTTGAAATACCCAGCTGGATTGATTAAGTTTGCCTATAAGCCAGTGTCACAGAATAAACTTTGTATTTCAAGGTAAAAAAATAACTCTATGAATACTTGTAATTTTGTTAATGTACAAAACAAACAAAAAAAGATGTGCTACTCACTGATGGAGTGTAAGCACAAAACACAGAGTTGATATTTAGTGAATATTACGTAGCAATGAAAATGTCTAGATAGATATGTAAGTGTAAGTAAGGATTACTTGTTAGCAGGATATTTATATAATACCTTGACCATGTTAAAATAAATACCAATACTCTCGTAGCAAATTCATTGTGTTTTGCAAACTATGAAGGTAGTTCAATGGTTATGATTCAAATTTGAAAGTCATATAACAAGAGTACATAGTTGCCTTATGTAAATTCAATTAAGCATGAAGTCTGGCATTTTAATACAATGAAATTATTTTAAATTACCTTATCTTTACGCATCAGAAACAGAAGATCTTCAGCAGAGATTACTCTTGCTCCTCGTAGCTGAGAAACTTCAGCAGCTTGCTGTAACTAACAACAAAGGCAATTTAGAAATTTTTCTCAGTAGTATAAGTTAAATATAGTAGAGTCCTGATGTCTCAAGAAAGATAAATATACTAAGAGTTTAAAACCTTTGGGAATAATCCAGCAATCACATTAGTGCTTTTAAAAGCAAAATGTCTTATGTTTTAAGATATAAAAAATGCAATTAAATTAACTTATGAGCCCACCTGTAACTGATACAAAAAATAGAAATCCTTGATTTCTTTCATGCATAAGAAAAATCATGCACAGCTTCCAGAAATGCATTAATGCACCTGAAAATAATTTTATGAAATTTTATCCCGCATACCCGTGTGAGCAATGGTTTCACTCAGTATCACTGATTGAATAGTATATTATTAATCTGAGCTCCCATGCTGGTATGATTTGAAATAGGTCCATTCAGAACTTTAAAATATCAACAAAAACAGTAGCTGTTTCTAATATCCAAAGGAAAAAAATACTTCTCGTTTTGGCAAGTCTTCAGTGGGTAAAAGATTCAGTCCATAAATCATAATACTGGACTGCATTAATTTCTTTCCACACTAATCACATGCACACAAAAAGTTAACTGTATCTGGAATGCACAACACAAAACATACTGCATGAAAAGTTAGATCCCCTGTAATGTTCATCTGGGCCTTGTATCTACAAAGTCAAGAGTTTTGAGGAATTCAGAAGTCCTAGAAACACAATCTTACTTGAAAATGACCTGAAAAATAAAAGAATGTGAAAAATGATAGTTCTATTTTTTAGCACAGGCAAACTCGGCTTCTTATTTTGATTAGCTGGAAAGAAAATGAACTACATCCATCTGAAAAAAATAATGCTGGAGAAAACACTACAAAAATGTGCCCATAACTTCTTCCAAATTTGATCAAACCATGCTGATTGCACCAAACCAATTCTAACCAATGTGAAATATTATAAAAATATTTACATATAAAAGCTGTTCCTGAATGCATCCTTCTTTGTAAGGAATAAATCTAACATATTTAATTCATATTCTTGAGAATTAATCTTTAAAAAGTGGTACACTGTTGTCTTAATAATTATATGAGATCAAATAGTGTATTTGTTCTAAAGATATTCTGCTTGAATGTTTAAGCAATTTTGCTAAGTAAGCTTCAAACCTTCTTTAAATACACACACTACAAAACAGACTATAAACTCCCTGTGTGTCAGCTTTACCACTGAATTTCCTGGATACTGGTGGTTGGTATATAAACATAATCCTACCTAAATATAGAAATTTAAATTTAACTGTGAACCATTTAAAAAGAAATCTTGGGGGAGAATGTTTTTTAAAAGATGATGTATCTACGCAGAATGAAACTAACAAGTTTTTAGTAGGCATGAACATATTTTTCTAAAAATTGGAAGGGTGTCAGGAAATACGTATACTTATGCTTTTTCAAGTAAAAATATTTCTATGGCAGTCTACAATACATGCAATCAGTGTGGAGAAGAATATAGGTTACATATCCATTTGTCTGGACATATACAGAGGCTTAGGAGACAGCACTGTCAAGTAACTTTATTTTCTTAAATGAGGACTGATTATGATTTCAAAACTTAAAAGAAAGTTGTGAGATATAAGTAATTTTAAGCATATTAAGAAAGGATCAGGCTAGAAAATGGTGTGGTGGTTAAGGGCGCTGGACTCATACATGGTCGACCATGGTTTGAGTCCTGGACTTGGCAGCTTGCTTTCTTTCTCTCTCTCTCTCTCTCTCTCTCTCTCTCACTCTTTTTCTCTCTCTTTCTTTCTCTCCATCTCTCTGTCCCTCTCTGGTTAAATTAAAATAAATGAAGTTAAATAAAATAATTTTTTTAAAAATTAAAAATAAAGGATCAAGAGAAATACGTATCCCTAACTAGTAGTATCAAATAATCAATGATTTTATCCACACTACCTATACATAATCCATATTTATAACACTTCCCAAATGTCAGTTTACAAACACATTACCCAGGAGAAGAATGAACATGGAAAATAAGGACATAGAAGAGTTTGACATGGTGGGAACAGCAGTTAGCGTAATGGCTATGTTGCTGGACTCCCACATAGTTGACCACAGTTCAAGTCCTGGACCCAGTGGCTTAAACTCATGCCGGGCGTGTGTGCGTGGGTGTCCAAGACCCTGAGAGGAGAATGGAGGAGAAGGGATTGCGGTGTGGCTATCCCCCCGGGGGGGGATTTCTTACTTTCTATCTCTCTGTCTCTTTTTGTCTCTCTGGCGAGCGCAAACGCTCTATACCAAAAACCTCTCCAAAAAAAAAAAAAAAGGAAGAGTCTGACATGGTTATCAGTTTTTTAAAACCAGTATATAAAGTATTATAAGGACCTGGAGTTTATATCATAGTTATGTTGTCATAGCTAGCAAGAAACTTTCTCTTTGGTTTTCATCTACCCAATGTTGTAATTTATCTTGACTAATGTATAAATAGTACCCTTACTGGCACGAGCATGGCCAACATGCCATTTTGACTCTACCTTGGTAGTATGCTCTGGGACTGCAAATGCTGTCGTGCATAACAAGGTTATCTTATCAAGGCTTGCCTAGTAGCCCATGCTCCAGAAGTCTCTCTCAACTGTGACCTCCTCCTCTCTACCAAGAAGGAAAGCAATTTTACTAATTAAAGTAATTCGTACTAAAGTATGTATTACCCTTTAGTTTGCGTCTAGAACCAATAGGAAAGATAAACTCCTCTACGACAGTGCAAACTTAAAAAACAGGTCAGCAGGGGTCAGCAAATGGCACAGTGGTTACGTTGCTGGACTCCCACATGGCCGACAGCAGTTCTAGTCCTGGACCTTTGAAACTCATGCTGGGCTTATGTGCGTGTGTGCCCAAGATTCCAGGAATTGCTGTGTGGTCAACCCTCCCTGAGGGGTGATTTCCCATTTTTCTCTATCTGTCTCTGTCTCTCGGGCAAGCACATGGGCCCTTAAGGCAAAACCTCAAAAAAAAAAAAAAAAAAAAAAAAGGCAGCAGTTCAGCTTAGCAGTTCAGTTCCACAGAGTGCTGACTTCAAGATTAGAGAGCGCATTTATGGGAGACAATGCTAGAACCAGGAAACCAGTACTACAAAGGTTCCTAAAATCTTTAATGTTTTTTTAAAAAAGTTGATTCTTTACTCTAAGAAATACTTTAATTTCTTGAACCTAGAAAATAAATAAAAGTTCTAGTTCATGAGTAAGTTGAATATTTCTGGCAATATTTCACGATGAAATAATGGTATATTTTATACTTCTGTACTATAATAGATATTTGTTTTATAAAATATGCAAGATGTGGCAGTAGAAGAATGCTCTGAGCCTAAATACTAGTTTATTAAGTACACAAAGTTCATTTTCTTTATTATATGATATAGAGATTTATCTGCAAATTCGTATTTTACAGAAAGACAGCATTCTACCACAATAACAACTCAGCTCTACCATTTTTTCTGATTGTTCTTTTATGCTTCAAAATAAACTAAGCGTAATTAGAATCACAAGTATAATCTTGTAACAGCTGTTTAAAAGCACAAAGAAATTCCTATTCCTCTAACACATTAAAACTTACGTTTGCATTTTGTGTATTTTATGAAACCATATTTGGAGGTTGAGCATTACAAGGGATACTATTACATGTCATTTCAAATGCCTCATCTTTGATCCCACAAAAGGAACCTCTTCTTTATCTCTCTTTGCTATTTATGAAAGTAACATTCAAATTCAAATTTTCTTCTCACTTTATATTTTCACCAACTTCTATTAATTTTGCTGTTGTTTGTTTTAATCAGCTCAGGATCTTCAATGTACTCTCTACTTCCACCATATTTATCCTAATTCAGGTGTTGAGGATTTTTACCCACTACTTTTACATTTTAATGTTTCCAAATTGTGGTAGTCATTAATTGCTTCTTTAAAGGACAAAAATATAACAGATGAAAGACTGGGTTAATTAGTATTTTTCAGAACACTTCCTAATTTTTCACAAGATAGCCTGATTTCATTTCACCCAGGGATGTTTAGGAATAAATACAGGTCATGTACTAATTCTGCGTGGTTTAGGTCGGGGCACTGAAAGCACTGAATTAACAAAGGACCACACACAGGCCAATGTAGTGATTAGGAAAGTTACCAAGTGGAAAGAACAAAGTAATGCTAAAGAATAATTATGAGGAGTGAGGAAAACAGGTTTCTTATTTTATCTCTATTTCTATTGCCCTGGTTTGGCAAAATGACTTTATAATTCTGCCTTTTTGTTGAGAAAATACTGGGTCATCAGAAAAGTCATGATGTATTTTTCCATGTTCTTCTATGCAAAAATAGTCACAACAAGTCAATATGTAGAGAATATGTCAATTTTAGAGTTTTAGAACTGTAGCTTCTGATGTTGGGTCTAAGAACCTGACCCACACAGAGGGTAAGGATCTGCTATGCCTTTGACACTTAGTGAACACTCAGTTAAGGTGTGGCTTCCACTTTCAGTATGGTATATCCTGAAGAGTGTTCCACAGAATGTATCAATAGAGTGATTATCTCTATTTTACGGTCTAACACAACAGATTATCGCCATACCACTGTACTATACAAATTCATTTGTCAAGTAATTTTAGGAGTTTTAAGTCTTTTCCTTTTAAAATAGTTTCCAAAAGCACCTTGACTTTTCCCCTCATAACATTTTAAATGCCTATGATTTGATGTTTAAGTGAGATAATATCATGCAATATATAGTAAGCCCTAAATAGATATTATCTTACTTTGTTTAGAAAAGAGAAACTAGGAACCAGCAGTTAGTGTAATGGCTATGTCACTGAACTCCCATGTAGATGACCACAGTTCGAGTCCCGGACCTGGTGGCTTAAACTCACGCCGGGCGCATGTGCCCAAGATCCAGAGAGGAGAATGGAGGAGAAGGGATTGCAGCGTGGCCATCCCCCCTGGGGGTGATTTCTCGCATTCTATCTCTCGGTCTCTATCTTTCTGGTGAGTTCATGCGCCCTATAGCAAAAATCTCTCCAAAAAAAAAAAAGAAAGAAAAGAGAAACTAAATTCTGGATACTCATAAAAAAGCAATAACTTGTAGAATTCAGAAAGAGTCATTGTTTATCACTAAAAAGTTACTTTACCGTAAACAAATTTAGGATGCAAATTATTTGTGTGGAAAACTATGAATAGTATTTATATACTGGTAACATAAATTTTCTCCTTAAATATGTGTATGTGTGTGTGTGTGTATAACACACACGTGTATATAACTAGAATCACTTTTTCAAAAGAGGTAAAGTGGGGGTAAGCAGGAAGCATAGTGGTTAAGGCACTAGACTCCTACATGACTGACCATGGTTTGAGTCTCGGACCCAGTAGCTTGAAAATCACACCAGGCACATGTACATGTGTACCTAAAATCCTAGGAGGAGAATGGAGGAGAAGGAACTGTGGCATGGCCATCCTCCCAGGGGGGTGATTTCTCATTTTCCCTCTCACTGTTGTTCTCTGTCTCTCTGGTGAGCACACACATCCTATGGCAAATTCCTTTAAAAAAAGAATGCTTTAAAAAAAAGATATAAAAACTTATCTAAATTTAAAGACGTAAATTATGTGGCCTTTTTCCCCCTCTTTTATCATTATTATTATTTATTATTATTCATACATTTAATTGTTATACATAATATTCATTTATTTCTTCCATAAGAAAGAGACAGAAAAGGAGAGGACAGCCTGCTCTAACAAGGTCCACCTACAGCAAGTCACCCCAGCGTCACCTAGCCGGATCGGGCATGTGTGTGCAAGCCCACGTCCAGTGTGTTAAGGACCTTTCCCATGTGGGTCCCTTCATGTTATTGCTACACCACTGCCTGGCCCTATGTAGATTTCTTTTAGTAGAGATTACAGAAATAATTTCTCACATAAAATCACCTCAACATGAGACGCATTGAACACCGTAAGGTGTATACAGTTCTGCAGCTACGGTTTTTAACAGAGTAGCTGATTCTGGCATTTTCAGGTTCTTCAACTGGAAAGTAAAGAGAAGTGAATACAAAATGAGCAAAGGGTCCTTTTGCCATTTGCTTTCTGATTTTAGTATTTAACTGTAGGTATAGTTTAAGTTTGGTTCCATAATTAAGAACTTAATCAGTGAGAGAAGAAATAGAGAAGAATCACAAGAATAGAAAAACCGAGTGAGGTGCAGATGACAGTTGATTTTCAAAGAAAAATCCACTTAGTCATACTACCGGCAATGGCACCCACCCAGTTACCTTACGAGTGGAAGTATAAGGCTGGGCTCTTATTTGACATTAGTAACTTACTTTCCCTTGTTCCGCATGATAAACAAATCAGCAGATGATACAGTTAATTATTTCAGTATCCTACCCAGTAGTTCCAGATGCATTTGAAAGCCAAAGACAGTTGCGAAATGGGATTACAGCAATGCAATTACAAATGCGTAAAAGAGATTGGCCTCTCTTCCTCTGTCATCTGCACTATGCTTTTACCTTTACCCTGTGACGAGCACAGGCAATTTGTATATACTTCCTTGTCAACTTGTCAGAGAAAGTATCCCTTATTCAAATTTACTATACAAAGATTGCTTGCATAGGAAAACCAATGTATGTTGTATATAGTATTTATCAAATTAGATGTAGTGTATGGAAAGTTAAATGCAATGTCAGGTTTCTGAGGCTCAGGTGTCAATCCCATATTCCACTATCTTAAAAGCAGCTCGAGACAATGATATGATACACATCTTACTATATTCATTGTCACTGTGAATATCAAATTAAATAATGTGCTGAAAATGAAGATGTATAAAGCACTTTATAAACATAGCTTAGGAATGGGTCATTCTTGGCTAAACAGAAGGTGAAACAATAATGTATATCAGAAAGGAAAAGGAATTCCATTGATAATTTGGTAGACTGAGAAAATGTTTTAGCTTTTTTTACTAAAACTAAGCAGGATTTTTGTTTTTTGTTTTTTTAAGGAGTTTCTTCCTTAGGATGTGTGTGCTCACTGGAGAAAGGGAGAGAGACAGAGACATTGAGAAGGAAAGTGAGAAATCACCACTCACACCATGGGGGGACGGCCACACCATAATCCCTTCTCTTCTATTCTCATCCTGGGATCTTACGCATGGACACACACACGTCCGACATGAGTTTCAAGCCTCCGGGTCCAGAACTTGAATCTGCCATGTAGGAGTCCGGTGACATAACTGCTATGCCATTTACCAGCCCCTCAAACAGGATATTCTAGATATTCATTCAAATTAGTATGAAATGATACAATTATCCAACGATGCTCACACAGTCTCATTCTGAGGAGCAAACGACATAGAGTAGAATCCACTAGCCTTCAAAAACACGTGCAAGATGTCACTGCTTCTCTGAGGGCTTCTCTAACTCAAGCACAGACCTAGTTACTCTCTCCCCATTGAGACAGCCAGATACCTCATATAATTCAGTCAGCTTACCACTTATCACTATATTTCCTAAAGATCAGCTTACAAGAAGGCAGTTCTGATCCTAAGATGCAAACTCTCTATTATTATGTGCTAGAATGATTAAAAATGACACATAAGCGGGACCAGCAGTTAGCGTAATAGCTATGTTGCTGGACTCCCACGTAGTCAACCGCGGTTCGCGTCCCGGACCCGGTGGCTTAAAACTCACACCGGGCGTGTGTGCGTGTGGCCCAAGATCCAGAAAGGAGAATGGAGGAGAAGGGATTGCGGCATGGCCATCCCCTCTGGGGGGGGATTTCTTGCTTTCTGTCTCTCTGTCTCTCTGTCTGTCCAGCGAGCCCACACCCCCTATAGCAAAAACCTCTCCCCCCCACCAAAAAAAAAAAAAAAAAGACATGTAAGCAATGTGGCAGAAGCCATGTAAGATCACAAGTTGCCTGACAGGTGCAGTGGAACTGGCGCAGGAAGGAGAGTAGGAAGGCTGAGGACTGCTGACACTACTCTGGGCTCTGTATGAACATGGCCAATAACACATCCAAACAAGTCCATTAGGAGTACCAGTTATATTGACAGATGTTAAAAAGAACAAGTGAGAAGGACCAGCAGATGGCATAATGGTTACATCACTGGACTCCCACATGGTCGAACACAGTTTGAGTCCCAGCTTGAAACACTCTGGGCGTGCACGTGTGTGTGTCCAAGATCCCAGGAGGAGAATGAAGGAGAAGGGACTGTACTATGGTTATTCCCTCTGGAGGGTGATTTCTCATTTTCTGCTCTCTCTGTCTCTCCAGTGAGCACCTGCACTCATTAGCAAAAAAAAAAAAAAAAAAAGAGAAAAAATAAACAGAGAAAAGATAATGCCTAAAACCTAACAGTGGCCCAAGATAATATTAAACTTTTAAACTTTTATTTCTTTGTCTTGATTCACATAGCCGTGAGATTGCTAAAAGAGAAGTTGCAGAAGGGAAAATCTTCAAACTATCATACTGTGGATAAGGCTAAACAAAACAGCATGGCATTTTTAAAAACCTATCATTTTTTAATTAAACACTAGGTTGTTCATTCAATAGGTATATAGGGAGGGCAGCTAGTATAGGCCGTAACAGGGCTGGGAACTGAAAATTATGCTAATCAGAAGCAAAGCAAAGCAAGCTAGTAAAAAGCAACATGGCCTATACCCTCACAGAGTCCATAGACTTGATTCCTTTTTAGTTACGATGTGCAGTAAATGGCAAGTACTATGACTATTACTATGAAAACTGTATTCCAAGGAACACTCAGTAAGTATTCTGTTCATTTTGTTGCTAATATCCAAAGTATCTGAGTCTGGATAATTTAGGAGAATAGTTTTATACAGCTCACAGTTTGGTAGTCCGAGGTCCAGGGGTGGGATCTAGTGAGGGTCCTCTTGCTGATGGACTGCATGGGAGGACAGAGCCAAGCAGTCTGTCTGGGCCTGTGTGTTTCTGCTCTGTTCTCATTTCTGGTCCCTCTAAGTCCACCGGGATTCAATCAGAGGAGGGCCCATCCTAACATCTAATCACTTCTCAAGGCCCAGCCTTTCAACATTATCATTGGATTAATTCTCCTCTTCACAATATAACCAAATTCCAAAACATGAACTTTGGGGGATACAGTCAATCCATAACAATAAATTTATGTTGCAAATAAAGAATTATGGGGTAGGTACCATAACATATACTACATTAAAGAATGTATTAAGCTAACACTTTTGCAAAAGTTATACAAGCAAAACAGACGACATTATGGTTATTAATTTTAAAAAAGTCTCAAAGACATTGTTGCACACTATCTCAAATGTCTAATGAAAACATCCCTTTTCACCCAGAGCTGGTGCTCAGATAGATACTAACCTAGCCTAAAGGTAAATCAGATTGTACCTCTAAGTCTCTGAATCAGGATTTAAAGAAAAACCTCATTTTGCACAGTTATCTGGCCACACCACAATCTCTTCCTCCTCATCCTCCTCTCGGGACCTTGGGCAGGCACACACATGCACTCTGTGTGATTTTTAAGACTCATTCTCATTATGAAACTTTCTTATTAAAACAATTCAGATGTCGCTGGACTCCCATGTAGTCGACAGCGGTTCGAGTCCTGGACCCAGCGGCTTAAACTCATGCCGGCTGCGTGTGCATGCGTGCCCAAGATCCCAAGAGGAGAATGGAGGAGAAGGGATTGCGGCGTGGCCATCCCCCCTGGAGGGTGATTTCTCGCTTTCTGTCTCTCCGTCTATAGAGTGCATGCGCCCTATAGCAAAAAAAAACCTCTCCAAAAAAAATTAATTAATTAAAAAATAAATAAATAAATAAATAAATACATAAATACATAAATAAAACAATTCAGGGCTTTCGAGAACCACTCACTATCTTTCTAAAGAAGGAGAAAGTCAGGGCCAGTAGATGGTATAGCGGTTACCTCACTAGACTCCCACGTGGCCAATTACGGATTGAATCCCAGATCTGGTGGCCTGAAAATCATGCTAGGCATGTGAATATGCGTGCCCAAGACTCTTGGAGGAGAATAGAAGAAAAGGGATTGCAGTGTGGTTATCCACCCCGGGGGAGGTGATTTCTCACTTCCCCTCTCACAGTCTCCGTCTCTGTCTCTTTCTTCAGCGAGCACATGCGCTGTGGGGCAAAAACCTTTTTTAAAAAATAAGAAACTCAAACATACACAATTTATATGCAGAATAATTAATTTTAGATATATAAGTCAAGAGAAAGACATTCCCCCATACTTTTATTTATGACAAAGTTAGGAGATTATTTAATTCAAATTGAGCTGCTACATTTGTCTCTTATTCATCTGCCCATCGAAATGATGTTACTACTAATAAAACAGTAGTAACAGTAGGAGACACAGTATTTATGTCAATGGCAGTGTCCATTTATTGATCTTTTAAGCCCCTGTCCAGTCTCTGGGGTCAGCTCTTCCTAGGCATTGTTCACTGCTATAGGTCAAAAGTTCTCCACACAAGTCCTGCTTGTATGCCTTTAAACCTATTCAAATCCGTTCATTGGGATGGAATAATCTCCCCAATTTTATCTAGTTAACTCCTACTCAATGTTTAAAACTTAGCTACCTTTTTTTTTTACATGAATGAATTTTTTTTTAAAAATGCAGTAAAGTATACAAATGTATAATTTATCATATACACACTTTTATGTTAAGTTCTGGCATTTAAGACATTTACAGTATTGGGCACCCACCACCATCTATGAAAGTTTTCCAAGTCCGTAGTCATTAAAGTCCTTTACAATATTAGGCTGAAACCGTCCTTCCAATGATTTCCCTACC
>NW_006159732.1:1245247-1256882 GCF_000334495.1 Tupaia belangeri chinensis
CCTCCAAGAGGCTGTTGTTTTCACCACCAGAGAAGCCAGAAGAACTCTTTTATCGAGATGAAGATGAGTTGAAGGTCAACATCATGACCGTCACCCTGCTCTCATATTCTTAGTTCCAAGCTCTGCAATGCAGCTACTTTAAGGAAAGGACATGAGGACTTGGGAAGCTTCTCTCACAATGTCATCAAGGTTCGTTTATATTGTAGCACGAATCAGAATTTCCTCCTTTCTTCTATTCCTCCTCCTCCTCCTCTTTACCAGAGGGTGCATGCACTGCTGGGGAAGTGGAGGGTGGGAGGGTAGAGGAGAGACCCTCCCATCCAACACACACACACACACACACACACACACACACACACACACACACGCACATACACAGGGAATGGTGATACTGCAATTCTTTTTCCTCCATTTCTCAATCCTGTTAGGATTTGGGGCAGGCGCACACATGCATCAGGGTTGTACCTTGGTCAGCTGTTTGGGGCCTGGCTCCCTATGCACAGGTCTTTACTGCTGTGCTGCTGGCTGGCCCACAATTCTTTCTCCTTAAGGCTGTGGGTGCTCTGCCCCGTCGTGTCTGATCGGATCCATACAGATGGTCCAAATGGGACCCGATCAGCGCTGCCCACACCCAAGGAAGTGCACGTCATATCTTATTATGCATTCCCAGAACCCAGCATTAGAAATAGACCAATATATTGTTTATTGAGGAATGTGTGTATCAGGTACTATTTTGGAAATTTACATATGGTGTAATAAATATTTAAACATTTTGCTGATAACAGCTTTAGAGATGGAAAACAACTGATCAAGATCTCATATTTACTAAGTTATAGAATCAAAAATAAACCAAGGCCTGCTGGGTTTCATGCCAGGTGACTATATGCTGTCAACCGAAAGTATTATCTTAGATTCTTAGGTTTTCAGTATTTGGTTCTTAGGATTCTGGATGGGAACTCTTCTGGCTTGAATATATAGCCACCACCCTCTGGCCAACTAAAGAGTGATTTCAAGGTATGTAAAATATTAATAGGATTTCATTTTTTTAAATCATTATTTTAGTGTTAAAAACTGCCAGAAAAGAATTTTTCAAAGTCTTAATAATCATATAAACAGTTTGGTGTATCTAAGGTAGCAGTTCTCAATTTCACATTATGGGTTATTCCATGAGAATGAAACCCAACATATACCTACTATGCCACAAAAAGAAACCTCATCATTATTCATGGGAAGAATGGCATCTGAGCAAATACTTTAGAAATGTCATAAGTAAATTAATAATCCCTGCCATAAAGTAGACTACAGATACTGTCATATTATAAATCTTAGAATTTCAAGAAACCAGCTGGTAGACCACCCAAAGATTCCTAAGAGACCATCTGTGGTCTGTGGGGACCACACTTTGAGAATCACTGTTATAAGAAATGAAAAGTGCTTCCTCCTCAGTAACTTAGGAACTTGATCTTTTTTATTTTTTTAAGCCAAAAACATCAAAGTATTAAGACCTCTAAATTCTTTTAAAATACTGTCATAACCCCTAACCACCTTGTTTATGGGGTATAGTTATATAGTTGTATTTAATAACTCTTGTGAATTTCAATATGCATGAGTATATAATAATACATGTATATGATTATACACATAAGCACAGCTCTTAGTTTTTTCATTTCTTCCTTTCTTTTTTCCAGGGATTTTTGCCTATAGGGTGGGTGTGCTTGGCAGACAGACAGAAAGGGGGACAAACAGAAAGCGAGTAATCACCTCCTGGGGGGATGGCCACACAGCAAGCCCTTCTCCTCCATTCTCCTCTTGGGATTTTGAGCATGCATGCATACACACCCAGTGTGATTTTTAAGCTGCCAGCTCTGGGACTCGAACCACAGTCGACCATGTGGGAGTCCAGCGATGTAATCATTACATCATCTGCTGGTCCCCATTTATTTATTTTTTAACTATGAAATCACTATCTATTCTATTATAGAGCTTATTATTTTTCTTTTTAAAGATTTTACCTTAAATAATTTTTCTTAGGGCTGGCAGGTAGTGTGATGGTTAAGATGCTGGACTCCCATATGGCCAACTGTGGTTTGAATCCTGGGCCTCTTGGCTTGTTTTCTCATTGTTTCTCTCTCTTTCTTTACCTCTCTCTTTCTCTGGTCAAAAAAAAAAAAAATGATGATGAATAAAATAATTCTAAAAGAAAAAAATAATTTCTTTTAAACATATCTAATATCAGATCTAAAAAAAAATAAAACCAAACCACTATGTTGTTTAAAGCAGTCTGTCTAAATGATTATATTGTATATCTATAATGTTGTCATCACTGAAAGCATTTACAACTGGGTTCTCAGTCAGTTTATGAGTCAAAGGGGATAGTAGTCTTGATATTTTGCAGTAACAACCTAAATATTTATTGATCACTGGCTATATGCCTGAAAAATAAGCATTCAACAGTAGTGGGAAAAAACCTTGAAAGAGAAGAAAAATGAAAGGGGACTGGTCCTATCTATCTTATTAAGTATATAAAAAGCTTCTGTGACCCAAAAAGCATGATATTGCAATGTAAAAAAACAAGCAGACCAATCCCCACTGGGGCTGATTTCTTGCTTTCTCTCTGTCTCTCCAGTGAGCACCCTATAGAAAAATCTCCCTTAAAAAATGTTTGTGGAAAGATGACATTAAAGCATGAATTTATTCATACATACATACATACATACACAGTTTTTTCATAATATACATTTCCATCAATAATAGAAGACTTAATGCTGAATGAAGTGTGCCAGACTTTGAATGATACACATTGTATATCACCACTCAATTTCTATTGAGTGCTACGGCAGAGGTTGAGACATTTGAAAATGCGATGGTAGGAAGGATGGGTGCAAATGTTAGAGACTGTGAGTAGGAAGAATGGATGGTAGGGAGGGGATAGTAGAGGGTGAGTGTGAAGTACAAGGGAAAGAAACATTGGACAGATGGAAAAATGAAAAAAAAAGAAAAATAGAGCATGTTCATTATGAAATGAACTAAATTCTGTTACATAGCAGGTTATTTCACAAATCATTTTAATTATATATGTATATTAGGATTAAAGTATGCAAACTGACATTTCTATTCACCCCAATAATTTCAAGTCTATTGTTGATTTGCCCCTATTTTTCATTTGTATCCTTGATTGAATAAAATAAACAGGGAAAAATTTGTATACCTCAATCACAGGGTAACATAACAACTCATATAAAGTTACTAGTTAGAAATTCAATGTGAGACCAAGTCAACATGGCTTTATTTTCTCCTAGCAATATTCAGCTTCAAAGGAATTAAGCACATACGCTTGGGAACAATTACAATGATTGACCATAATATCTAAAAACAAGTGAAGGGGCTGGTGACTAGACAGTAGAATGCTTTAAACTTAAGTTACAGAGAGGTTACAGTTGTTGGTAACAACAATAAGACCTACGGTACAATTATGAAACTAATGACTGAAATAAATCTGAGGACAGTATCACTGGAGAGGAAATGAAAAACAGCACATACGTGGCTGTTGAAGTGATCAAGAATTGTAACAAGACTATGACAGACAAAGGACAGTAAGCTAGATAATAAAATCTTTTGAGAAATGGGGAATTACTTAGATATTTGGTAGTACTGCCAATGGAGGGACATGTTTGGTTATAACAAGGAAGTGAATAAAAGCACTTTTGAAGAGAGTCAGTGATAAATGATTTAAAAGATATTTTCTTAAGTAGGATAATGAGATGGGAGGATTATGCCACTATAGGTGGTTATGAGTTTTAAAAAGCATATTTAAAATAAGAGAGCTATAATTTGTTTTTGTTGTAGCATTTAATTCATTTTGAAGTTTAAATTAATATTGAGGAAGGGCATGAGATTTTTATATGGTGATGAGAGCTAAGAAGGATTGTTATAGAAATATATTCATGCCAAGCTTTGCTGAAAGGTTTTCTGGAAATGTTCTGAATACTACTTCCAAATTATGGCAGAAATACCTCCGGATAGCTTTGCAAAAAATCCAGTTTTACAAACAGTGTAATTCTGTACAGACTGCATTTCTCAGTGGATGGTGATTCTCAATATAATTAAACACCTTTGACTCAGACACTCTTATTTAACCAAATTGAGAGGAATACCAAAACAAAGCTTCTCCATAAATACAGTTCTTAGAAAATGCCCCATTATTACTATCAGACATTACCTTAGTCCTACAGTCATGAGAAATAAATTCATAGACTATACCTTATCCTAAATTCCCAAGTTGAACACTGGACACTACACCAGAGGCTGGGAATGCAAAGATGACTAACGTGTGGTCCTTGCCCTAAGAGGGAGATCAGAGTTTAATGGGCAAGACAGGCTGGGAAAGGAGGGGTGAGGAGAAGAGTACAAATGAGGATAAGGGCATTCTAGATAAATAAAGTGTAAGTAAGACAAAGGGAAGAAAAACTGGTGCATGAAGTATGGGTGAGGTGGACAATGGTGAGAGAGAGACAGAGAGGGGCTGAGATTTCCCAGTTTTTAGCTTCATGAACTAAAAATGTACATCTGAAGAACTTTGACTGAGACAGACTTAGACCCATCATAACACAGATGGTGTTAAAAATGGAATCAGAGTACGCAAAGTAGCATCCTTTGATTCAAATCCTACCCATGAATATGTTTTATTTGACTTGTACAGAGTTATTTACATTTAATTATTTTGTAACTTTTAAAAATCAGGAGACTGTGTATATTACAGTCTTCCAACTTCTCTTGGGGAAAAAAAAAAACTGATATAACAAGGTCTGCATGGCAAAAAAACCACTGTAGCTGGGGAGCAACATGTGCCACAATCCCTAATATTTAGTTTTACACTCATCTGTTCCAACAATTAAATTTAAGTTGCCTGACTGGATTCCACATACATTTGAGCTTCCTTGTGAATTTGCCCAAGTGACAACTGCTGAAGACAGTCTGCATTGGTTGTTCAAATCCCAATTTTCCCATTCTCCAAATTATATGGCCTTGAATAAATTAATAAACATCTTTTTTCCTTCAGTTTTCTAACATATAAAATAAGGTAGTAACTATCTCAGGATTGAGGTGAGTCAAAAAGGTGAGTCAATATTTGTGAAATGTCTAAACTATAGTCACAGTTGGTCCAAGTTCTATTTTTTTTCCTTTAAAAAACATTAGAATAGAACCAGCAGGAAGTGTGATTAAGGTGCTGGATCCCTCATGGCCAACCCTGTGGGTTCAAGTCCCAGACCTAGTGGCCTAAAACAGACATCAGGGGGTGTATGGGTATGCCCAAAATCCTAAGAGGAGAATAAAGGAGAAGGAACTATAGCATGGCCATTTCCCACTAGGGAATGAGTTCTCACTTTTCCTCTCTAACTCTCTTCCCTGTCTCTCTGGCAAGTACATGGGCCGAAAGCAAAAAATTTGGGAAAAAAAAAAAATTGGAACCTAAGTATCATGTCACAAAAACTAGTGTTCTAAAGTGGTGCATGACAGTGTAATGCTCGACTGCTGGACTAAAGGCTTTAACGTTCTATCTTGGTGAAGAATGGAATGAGAAGATGAAATTGCTGTCTATGTTGCTACTCAATATGTCACTAGCTTTTACAATGTATATTCTATTTGGGAGGGGAAAAAGAATATCTGAACTAATAAACACATATTCTGCAGAGTTTAGAACACAGAGTTTAATTATTGGGCCTGTGTACACAGAGATAACAGAGAGAGATACATGGCTTTATAATAATGTATTCACATTTGCAGATAAATTGCTAGAAAAGTCATGTTGGTGGGCGGAGAGAATGTGGCTTTAAATAATGAGTAGAATCAAAAACAGAAAAGAGAAAAAATCTTGAAAAAAGAATTGCTTTAAGTAAACACGACATAGGCAGCTCCAGATAGCAGCTCCAGATAGAATCGGTATATCAGTATGATGGTTAATACTGAAAATTTCACTTGAATATATTGTTCACATTAATCTTATTCACATTAAATAGTGATAATTAAAAAGTAATCTAAGTTAACTAAGTTAAAAGTATCTTTTTAGAAACACAAATGAAGGTGAGGAAATTACAGGGTTCTAATGTTTTTAACTTTAACGTGAATTAGTGAGTTATTTTGACAAAAATGAAGATTGTTTCAAACTCTTTGTTATTACATAGAGTAAGATAAAAAAACTCGAAGCAAGATGAAAAACTAGGTAAAACCAAAATAATCCAGGAGAAGAAATCAGAGACTCTGAATATAAAACATACCCTCACAACTGCCCACGATTTTTGGAGATTAAGCACATTTTAATAAGTGATTTCTCACGCTTAAGGTTTTGCACATTAGTTTCTTTCCCAGGATAATTAAAACAATAATAACTACAATTTATGTTGAGTTTTTAAACTCCCTTATCCACTCAATAAACATAATGTTAAACACAAACTTGATTTAAGGATTAGAATAACAGATACAAGGCCCTTAGTCTAGGATCTGGCAAAAAGTACTATTGTATTCTATAAAGTGATTGAATTTGGGGATTGTCTCCCTTCAACAGCCATGAGTACCTGTGGGGGCTCTTTTACATCTCACACACACACACACATACACTGACGTCTTCTTTTAAGGTTCTAACCCTTCCTGTCAAAAGGAAGGTGAGTCACTGAGAAACACTGCTCTGTAGTGTGACGTAAGGTATTTTCCCAATTTCTGTAACTTTTTTCTCACATTAAAAAAAAATCATTTCATTTAACTCATTTATTTTATTTACTCATTTATTTTAATTTGACCAAGGAGGAACACACACACACACACACACACACACACACACACACAGAGAGAGAGAGAGAGAGAGAGAGAGAGAGAGAAAGCAAGCCGCCAGGTCCAGGACTTGAACTGCAGTTGGCCACGTGGGAATCCAGCATCCTCAACCACCATGCCACCTGCCAACCCCCGCAATTTCTATAACTGTTTTCTTCCCATCATTCTTTGCTTGAGCCAAACCCACCATTCACTATTTACAAATCTGTGAGCTTGGCTTTGAGTGCCTGCTATATCACTCATCCATCTTTGCCCTTGAACTCGTTTATCCTTCGATGTTCACCCTACTGCTTTATAAGACTATTTTTGGTCTTTTAGTAGATACAGTCTTTCCCACCCTTGAATATCTAAGCACTCTGTGTTCTTACAGCTCTTATATTAATGATATGTCACAGATTCGTGACAGGAAGCTTCAGGAGGACCAGATCTGTTTCTCATTCGTTTTACTATCTGTTTCTCGTTCATTTTACTGTCTTTTCCTTCACTCAGTAGTTTGGCATAGTGCTTTCCCTCAGTAGGAAATAAATTTTTGGTATATTGCATTGGACTAAATCCTATTCGGAGTTTAGAGATCATACTTTTAAAATCAGAATTTATTACAATGTAGATTCATATTTTTTATTATTTTAAGCTTTTGCAATGTTATATGTATGTAGTAGTTCTAAAAACTACTATGTGTATATAAATCAATATTAAATTAACATTTTAAATAATATGATGTATAATTCTAGCCATATCTTTGAAAAAGGCGCCCATTGTTCTAAAATATAAATTCGGAGTTTCATTCCAAAATCAACTGTGGTACAGCCAGCTTTTTATTCATGAAGTATTTTTTTGGCAAGGGCCCACATTCAAATTGAATGGGATTCAACTGGGTGATAACGTGTTCTATGAACACTTATACACTATTAAAATTAAAATGTTATTTGATATCGAAATTCTCTTAAATAGTTTGGACAGTATCCAAAATCAATTCACTGCTAAATACAAAGTAAGCAAATTTTTATATGAATATACACCTTATCTAGCATTTATACTGGCAAAGGACATAGATGCCTCTTTTAAGTTAATCATTTTAATATACTCCATGATAAACTTTAAATTGTTGCAGGACTTTTGGGAACAGTTAAACCATATATCTAAGTACTTACAAAGTAAAGTAACACAAATGTCACTGTAAACAATTAATAAAAATTATAAATCTACACTGTAATAAACTCTATTTTTAAAAGCATAAATCCAGAGCATGATGGTGAATATGATAAAATCATCATTCTTAAATAAATTCCTCTGCAGTAGAATATGAGATGCTAACAAATATGACATCCAACATCTATTAAATGGAGCATCAAAGCAGACCAAGCACTTTAGGGATAGCTTTCATCTGTGATTCCAACTGTCCCCTACAGTGCCTAGAACCCTGCAGAGGTCCAATAAATACCATATAGAATACATGAATGTAAAATACTGAATTGTAACCTGGGGTACAAACAGGGATATGAACCCTGTCACCAAGATACTATAAAGGTAATAAAACAAGGTGGCAAATTGTAAATACCCCCATGACGGCACGAACAAAAGGTGCAAGAGGAATCAATACTTAATGCAGAAGGTATTAAACAACTTTCCAGGATTCTGAGCAATCAAGAATGACATGATAAAGACTGTGTTTAGGTTTAACAGTGTGTTCGAAGGAAAGGAATCAGGAGGAACTAATACTGAAATCTAGATATCACTACATGAGCCAATTTTATAGTTATAGGACAAGTGTGAGAAAAAAGGACGCATCTGTGGTTCTGCTGGGTCATTGGAAAAGTCATGAAGCATTTTTGCATAGCAAAACATAAAACAAAAAGGTCACGATTTTTCCGACGGCCCAATAGTACTATTTAGATTTACAGGCCCCTATAAATTGGCATGACATATTTGGCTTGGTGTAGAAAGTGTTTGGGGGGGAAAAAATGTAAGTATGATCCACATAAGCATATGTAAACTAATGGAAGGAAACAGTATACTCATAGTGGCCGATACATTTCCTAGAAAGTTCCTGTGAGGAGTTTTAGAGATCAACTGCTTTAGTATTATACCAGAAGAAATGAAATACAGGAGTAGAGTGGGAGGAAACCAGCCAAAACCCACAGTTAAACTTCACAAAATCATATTTTACAGAGAACTCTCGTTTTAAAAAAAGAGAGATCAGTCACTGCATTAGTTTTATTTTTTTAAATGTATTTGGTCTACAGTATTGAGCTACCTTTTCCTCTTCAGGTCTTAGGTAATAATTTCCCTGACATGAGGAAAAAACACATTAACACCAATCCACTGTTTTAAATATGCCCAGAGAGGACTACCAATGACTATTCATAGCAGCACGTGTAACTGCTGGGTGAAGGACATACCTTGAAGTTTGCTCACTTCAAGAGAAGCATACAACAAAATGGTCATATTTGGCAGAGCCATCAGACTGATGCCATTTAAGAATATGACATGGTCATCTCCAAAGAGGACTTGTAACAGACTGCTTTGAAGCTACTGGAAGCACAGAAGAAAATCTGCTCGTTATTGCTGGCTATGATCCCACGATACCATCATTTATTTCACATAATCTAGAAATTTAAGTGAAAAAGACCATTATTAAAATAAAACCTGTGTAATGCAAAGAATATTCACTATCCAGACTGAAGTTATAGCATGTTGAAATTTATAAGATATATATAACGATTTTAGGTCATGAAGGAGAGTTCTGATCTTTCCAGGCCACCTGAAGCCAGTCTGAACACTGTAAGATCCAGTCTCATCTTATTCAGTACTCAGAGTTTATATTTCTCCTGTTGAAAGGGTTACATGCATGGACAACAGCTAGAAAAATTAAATCCTTTCATTTCAAGATGGAAACAATTTATTTTACAAGCTAGGATGATGGCATGGAAGCAAATGTCACTACCAGTATATGACCAACAGCTCAGCTCACTGAATTCAAAACACAGGAAACATGGATGTGTAAGCAAACATGTGAGCTATACAGCAAATCCTGGTCTTTGTAAGTCTTCTGCCATTTGTTCCTCGAATGATCAGTATGTTCACTGTCCTGTTACTCTGCTTCAGATTGTCTGAGAAGCATTAACTTAGAATTGTCATTTCATTTTCATTTCTTTTCCCTTTTAATTGCCAGAGGGTACATACACTTGCTAGAGAAAGAGAGAAGGATCCCTGAGAAGAGAAAGTCCCCCCTGCCCCCGCCCCGACCCAGTTCCCCAATAGGGCATGGTTATGCCATAATTCTTTTTCTTCCATTTAACCATCCTGGAAGGATTTGGGGCATCTGAGCACATGTGCCTAGTTTGTTTCTCAAGGCCTGGATTTGATCACAGTCAGCCATGTGGAACTGGCTCCCAATGCACTGTCACTTAACCACTGCATTGCAGACTGGCCTATTTTTCTCATTTTAAAAGACTTTTTAGACTCATGGCATAGATTATCATTATAGATCATGTATGGGTATTATTATTTCACTTGAGCAAAAAGAAGGAAAATAGCAAAATAAATTGGCTAAGTTACTCATAAAACTTCACATTCCAAGTCTGATTCTTCAGACTATCTCTAAGAATTATTTAGTTTAAAAATTTGATTATGATTTCTGATGTACATATAATCTATGTATATCTTGTGGGCTGCAGAATGGACTTTTAGGGTATCCATACAGTGTGTTCCCTTTAGAGAAAGAATCTCACAGTGTTGCACAGGTAGGCATCAAACTCATAATCCTCCTGCGTCAGCTTCCTGAGTAGCTGGAATATCAGCTGAATATCGTTTTGATGCATTCATTGGTATCCATGTTCTTCTGTGTTATCAAGGATCCTCCATGAATCAATTCTTGAGTTTAATCAGGTCGACACTCCCTTTGAACTTGGACACTGACCTTCTGTCTTACCAGAAGGACTTGGGTAACAACTGTACCACCACCCACTGAAAGATCAAAGAGGGAGTTCCTTCTGCGTGGTCGCTGGGGAAACCCTGCCGCTGTGCTGACCGTGCTCTGCCGGACACAGTGTCCATGAGAGTGGACAAAATTTGAATAATCCTACCTTCTCCTGATGCACTGGATGTTGCTCAGAGGTTTGGACCAACTTTCAGAAGGGATAGAGAGTTTGACTGAGATGGCTATAATTTTAGAAACTGCTGTATTTATCCAGGGTTAAGGAAATGAATTCATTTTCGGCGTGATCTGTGGCTTTTGTCAAATATCAGTTGGCTGGAGAAGAAGGTTCCACATGCCTCTAGCGAACTAGATATTTCAGGGAATGAAGATTTTCTACCGATAATTCAGCCTCCAGCAAACGAGCTAGCGGCAGAAGAGGCCGGCCTTCAAAAGAAGGTTCCACATGGCTCCAGCGAACTAGATATTTTGGGGAATGAAGATTTTCTACTGATAATTCAACCTCCAGCTAATGAGCTAACAGCTGAACTTCAAGAATTTGAAAGAAACACACCATCCATCAGATGACAACAAATCACTGCCGGACCACAAGAAATATGGGAAAACGAGAAAATACCTCTCCTCCAAAGGAAAAGAGTAACTCTTCTTCATCCACAAGCAGTTCGGTGAAAATCATGGAAATGTCTGATAAGGAATTTAGAGCATTCATAATGTTGAAGCAAACAGAGATGGGAGAGAAGAGAGATAATGAACTGCTAAAGAGAAAGGAGAAAGAAGTTGACGAGTTCCAGGAGATGAGGAAATTCTTGCAAGATCTAAAAGAGGAATTACACACTTTACAAAAGACTCAAACGGAACTGCTAGAGATGAAGT
>NW_006159732.1:1258108-1275628 GCF_000334495.1 Tupaia belangeri chinensis
ATTGAACCAGAACAGAAGATAAAAGTACATGAGACTGATAGGTTCATGCTTCATGCACCTACCATTTGAACAGAATCCTAACCTGTTTACTGGCTTTAAGCAAAGTTCCTTGGTGTTTCTTTTATTTAAATTAAAACTGGTTTTGTTAGTAGTAATGAGTGAACTCACCATTGAAAGTAGTTAGATTATGTAGGAAACTGTGTGATCAATGCAATGTGGGTGGGAAGGGAATAAAGGACAATTGTGGACACCGGAGGTGGTGTGAGAGGAGGGTGGGAAGGGACAGAGGGTCAGAAAGAGGGGTGGAAATAATTCTAGGAACTAGAAGTGGAAAACTTTTTGTAATGTGCATGATTGAGTCACTGTGTGTACTGGATGGGAGATCGGATTTTGTGTACTGTGATGATGCTTAAGGAAGGAAAATGCAAATAAATAAATTGAAATAAAAAAAAGGAAAAAATTCTCCCATATTTTCTTCCAAAAGTCTTAAAATTTTGACTTTCACATTTAAGTTCATATTCCCTCTAATATTAATTTATTTTCTCATTTACAATGCTAGGGATATCTTATAAGGAGTTTCCATGTGTGTATGAGATGTTTTAGGTTCTCTATTTTGTTCCATTTGCCTTTCTCTATGCTAATAAAATATTGTCTGAAATGCCAAAAAAAAAAAGAAAGATCAAAGAGTTAGAAAATAAATACAATAAAATTGAGGTACATTTTTACAAGCCAACACCGAATGATACCATTTGCTTCTCTGTCATTTCTATAATTCCCTCATGCTCTCTATGTTTATTTGCCTAAATATATATTTGAAAGAAATTTTTTAAATTTATTTTTTTCCTTTTCTTTAAATTTATTTTTTACACTAATTCATTATACATCATTACGGCATAAAAAATAAATCGTGGCTTAGTCCTACATGTTATCATCAACAAATAATTTTCTATTTCTTATTTATACACACGCACACGCACACACACACACCACACACACACATAAAATCCCTCCCCGCCCCCCATTTCTCACCCTCTGCCACTTCCCACCCTCCTCCCCACACTGTCTCTGGTATCTGCAGTTGCTTTCCAAGTCTTTTTCCCCCCCTACGTTTTATTGGTTAACAAAATATCTTAATCGATCTAACTACTTTCAATAGCAAGTTCAGCTGATATATAAATATCGGTGAACAAATGTTTGACTTTAGGCATAAAAGTGTGAGTACTATGAACATACTATAAAGTAGTACCTAGCTGGGGCTATATAGCTTACTGCAGTCATTAAATACACATTTTTTTTTTTAATTTCGATAAGAGAAGTTTTAGTGTTTTTCTTTTTCTCCTGAAAGTTTTTTAATTAACTTACATTCATTCCCTCACCATCATCACATCATACTAAATGTGGTTCCCCATCTAGAATAAACTGCATAGTGGCTTAATCATACATGTTATCATCAATAATATTCCATTTCTAGTTTCATATATATATATTTTTTTCTTAACCCTATGTCTGACCCTCTGCCCTTTCCCACTCTTTTATTACACTATCTCTGCTGTCCACAGTTGTCTTCAATTCCTTTTCCCCCAGCATTTTGTTGATCACACACTATCATAAGTAATCTAACTACTTTCAATAGCAAGTTTGGCTGCTAATTTCAGGAAAAGCAGTTTTGAACTGGTAAGGATATTTCGAAAGTCTTATCTCTCCTCGTTGATCGCATTTGAGCATGTATTTGACAAATACACACTACTTAAATATATGCAGAATATAATTAATTAAACACCAACTGAAATCATTCTACAAGTTCGGTTCTCTCCATCTTTCATTTATATTAACTTGAGAATTAAGCAAAATATTCTGGTATCTAAACATGCCTTTTTAATTAATCACTGACAAAAATTCAGGGAACATATTCTGCTCATGAGCATTGTTAGTGACTACTTTCATTCCTAGTTATAAAAACAATGTATGTTTTGAAAATAGAGAAAAGCATAATGAAGATAAAACTCCCTCATAATCCATAGCTCAAATTTATAAATGGTCCTTCAAGTTTATAAGTCACTCTAGGGTGAATTGTTACAATGGATTATTTAATTTGAAAAATTACAAATTAATCGTGATCGAATTCACTAAAATGTGCTCCCAAAATGAACACAGACACCCTCCAGGTCATCCTATATTGACAGAATTTAACGGCCTATGAGTATTTCTACAGAAGACAACAGAACACTGGAATGCTTGATAACACCAATTTGTAAAAATGTTGTGAGAGATACAGTGGTTTTGCTAGTGGTTAAAGTTTAATATTTAGCAAAGGTCTAAGAAAAGTACCTTAACAGAAAAGCAACTAAATTCAAAGGAGCTAAGAATAGAAATGTTGATGAACTGTGTAAGTAATTTGAATCACCTGGTACTTTATCTGTGTCCAAAAATATTGCTAAAAGATAGTTAACACATATTCACATGTTGCTGAAATAGCTAGAAAAAAAAAACCTCAAATATCTCTCATTCCAAATATAAAAATTAATTCAATTTGGATTACACACTTAAATACAAAATCTATAACCACAAAGATACCATAAACATTAAAGAAACCTAAGAGAAAAATCTTGATGACTATGAGATGTACTAAGATGTATTGGACAAAACATGGAAAGTACTAAAAACTCAATGAAAAGGGGCAGAAAATAAGAATAAACTTCTCACATAGTAAGATACATGAATGAAAATAAACTATCATTCATCATTAGAGAAATAAGAGAAATAAAAATTTAAATAATGGTTAGCTGACACTACATACACATTAGAATGCAAAAAATAAATAAATAAATAAAAAGGGGGAGGGCAACAGGTGGTATAGTGGTTAAGGTGCTGGATTCCTCAGTTTGGTCCTGGACCTGGCAGCTTGAAAAACACAATGGGCACATATGCACGCATGCCCAAAATCTCAAGAGGAGAATGGAGAATGGATTGCTGCATGGTCATCTCCCTGGGAGGTGCTTTCTTATGTTTCCTCTCTCTTTCTCTCTGTTTCTCTCTCTCCAGTGAGAGCACACACCCTATGACAAAAAAATCTCAACAAACAAAAAGATTTAGATACCAAAGAGTACCTTCTATTTATGCAAAATCCAAGAACAGACAGGTTAAACCACAGTGACAGAAATCACCTGGGGCAGTGGGACAGCTGTGACTGGAAAGAAGCACTTTCAAAAGTAGTAGAAGGGGCCCCAGGGTGGCACAGCAGTAATTCGAGGCTGTACAAAGGTGGGGCAGGGAGGACCCAGGCTTGCATCAGAAGGTCACCTTGAACATTCTGGGTATTTGTGTGCCTGTCAGATACAGGGCTGCCTAGAGATGGGAGGAGGGGGGTCACAGCATTAGGGTCCTGTTGTGAGTATATAACTTTCTCTGTCTTGTACATAGAAGAAAAAGAAACAACAAAAGAAATGAAAATGTTACTCCTTGTTTGAAGTGGTGGTTACATGGGAGGATAGAACTGTCAAAAGTCCCTGAACTTAACACCTAAAATATATATTTTTTCTGGTAGTTTTATGTATACAAATATGTATATTTATATATACTATACACAAATATATACTAAGGAATCTCTGAAAACTATGGGTGGATCTCAAAATTTTTTTGTACCAAAATAAACACATTCTTTAATCCTATTTTTCCACGAACTTTTTGGAGTACTCCTGCATATATGTTTAAGGAGTCTAAGAGAAAGTGTAAATGTAATTAAGTATTCTTATACAATAAGTAATTTAATAAACATACTCACAATGATTTCCTAGTAAATGCTAGATGCTTAAAATTATTTATTTTCAGGACCAGCGGATGGCATAATGGCTACATAGCTGGACTTCCACGTAGTTGACCATAGTTTGAGTCCGGACCCATGGCTTAAACTCACACCAGGAGCATGTGCATGCATGCCTGAGATCCCGAGAGGAGAATGGAGGAGAAGGGATTCTGGTGTGGCCATCCGCCCTGAGGGGTGATTTCTCGCTTTCTGTCTCTTTGTCTCTCTCTGTCTTTCTGGCAAGCACATGTGCCTTATAGCAAAAACTTCTCAAAAAAAAAAAATATTTATTTTCAGGTTGAAAAAATGAACCTGTCTTGGGCTAGTCTGTGGCATGGTGGTTAAGGCAGCTGGATACCACACGGCCAACAGCATGGTTCACATCCCAGACCATGTGAGTTGGAAAACACAATGAGCGCACGTGCACGCATGCCCAAAATCCTGAAGAGAATGAAGGAGAAGGGATTTCAGTGTGTCCATTCTCTCTCAGGGAGAGGAAGGGTACTTTCTCATACTCCTTCTCTCTTTCCTCTATCTTTCTTAGTGTCCATCTGGTAAGTGGATGCAACCTAGAGCAAGTTGAAAAACAAAATATACACTTCTTAAATTGCCTTAAATGTTGTAACACTACGATTAAAGTAAAATACTCTTTAAATCTCCCTTCTAAGGAATTGTAAGTTGTCAACTATCAAATGGTAACATGGTTCAGTGCCTTTTCAGCATACAATTAAGATCCATCTTTTTAAAAAGGAATATACCACTATTTATAGAAATAAAAATTACAATTAAAATGTTTTGAAAATTATTTCTGTTTACTCTCAGTTACTTCCCAATTATGTGTCTGTATATTTTAGAATACCCCCTAAAGCTTGATGACCAACCAAGGCCTGAAAAAGTACCAATATAATAGTGGGAATTAAGATCAGCTATGGCCATATTTGACACTACGCTATGGTTGGATAATCAGATCTGTCCTTGGCCTCTCTGCATACATGGCATCTGTGAGCAATACTGAGGTTTTTCCAGACTAGAACATTTTCAACAAAACAGTGTTAATCATTTACAAAACAGTCACTGAATTTCAAAATATTTCTTTGGGAGAGAAATGCTTACTGTCTTTTGCTTAAATTGTTATGCCTGAGTCATTACATTATCTGGTGCATTTTCTCATTTTGAAATTCCATTTCAGGATAGTTCCAGGCAGAAGAAACTATTACTATTTAACACACACAATGTATGCAAAACACTGCCCGGGTTGAATTTCTGATTCTTCCAGATTTCACAGTTCTTCTTAATTTCCATTAAGGAAAGGAAAAAAAAGTCTGCTTGATTTAACATTCTCTGAGTCATTTCTTATCATAAATAATAATGATCTAAAATTACCGTGTTTGTGCGTACCTAGGATTATAATAAATGCCATGTGTCAAAACGGGCATTACTAGCATAATTTTCAATATCATATAATTAGTTCACATAATACATTTAATAGCCTGTTACATGGTTTAGCTGGCAAGTTTCTACATTTACTAACCTCGTAATTTTAAATTAGAAAATTATATTTCAACCTGCCTACTGTTTTTATTTTGACTGCATCCAAACTATATTAATAGTGGCACATATATTCAATAAGTGAGCCATTATTTCTTCAAGGTGTATAAAATACATACATAGTGATGTCAATTGCATTAAATGTCCTTGCCATAAAAGGAAACAATTAAAGTTGTGTTAACTATAAAATTGGGATTACACTAATTTTAATAAAAGGAAAAGATTTACCTTTTTTTTTAACTTCAGACATGCAGTCATGTGAATGGTAACCTAATGCTGACTGTATAAAATATGAACTATGTAAAGTTTTACAGCTGGTTTTGATCAGCTTCCTTTGTTTAACATAAAAAGTTAACTTCCAGAAGACACATACAAGCTATACATCCTACAGGTAATGATTACCAGATGGAGATGTTCTTCCTGTTACTATGTTTGATATCATAAAGAATATGCTGTAAGAAAGGAGAAAAAAAAAACCAAAAAACAAGAAACACTTGGGCAGAGATTCTGATGCATTCTGTGGTACAAATAGCCTCTTCCTAACTCTACGGGCCAGCAAAGTCAAAGACTCATTATCACTAGAAGCATTTGGACTTTAAAACTACAGTGATATAAGGTTAATTTCAGCATACGTGGTCAAACATTTTTAAGAATTGATACTTTTAATTATCAAATTCCCTCTCTCCCCCAGAAAAATGCTTAAGCTGCAGCGTACTGAGTAACATTAAAGATTTCTTACAATCGGTTCAGTGCAAAATCCAAACCATTGTGTAGTCCCGGGGAGTGTGATAGTCTCCTAGTAAAATTTCCCCCAGAAATAGTCTCTTTGCTCCAAATGGTTCTGTATCCTGATACTAGAGATTATCATTTAAAAATACCAACTGAAAACTAAGATTAAAAACTTTAAACTTTTTCTCCCTTTGCTCCATTTCATGTATACTAAATTCCCCTCGAAATGAAATACTTACTTTCTCAAACCATTCTCCTGCCACTATCTTCAACCATCTCAACTGTCTTTCTAATTTCCATGTGGTTGGAGACCACTACTTCCAAGACAAGCAGAAAACTTAACTCTTATGAAACTTTCTTGATTTTCTTCTCTGAACCACTATGATACATTGTAAAATACTACATTTTTATTAGCGGAGTATTAATTTCCCATTTCCAAATATATCCATAATGGACTATAACCTCTCCATTGAGGTATGAGTCATTTTCTGTATTATATAGCAGAAGATTTTGCTGATGATAGGTAATTAAGAAAAGTTTATAGAATAAAATAATAAAAACCTATATTTCTGCAGGGCCAGGTGCTGTGGTGGCATGACAGATGACAAAGACATATTTCACTTTGGTAATCAAGCATCACATTATCAGGAGAAAAATCCAATACACATAAAAGTAAAAAAGGGTGGATTAAAGCCCATGCCTCAACTTATTTTTTCACCTAAAATTTCATTAACTTAAAAAATATGTATTTTTTGAAACAAAAACAGTCTAGGAAAATACAAAATTATATTGATAGGCAAAAACTTTGAGAAGTTCCTAAAAGATACAAGTCAAACAAAATGCGATGGATAGAAGGACTGATTGGAAAAACCATGCACACACAATCCAATACATAAGAAAAAAAGGAGTGTCAGGTAGGTAAGATCAGTTCCTAGGAGGCTTCAAACTCAAAGAGGCAACGCTAGGGAAATCATCTGGATAATTTATAGATTCATAGACAAGTCTATAAGTCTATTATAAAATGGTTGTCACCCAGGAAGGATACCTGACAGTGAAAGCCTTGCACTAGACTGGAGGAACAGGGTCTGTCTAGAGAGAGTTGATGACACCATAGAGCTGTCATACTAGCATTAGACTACCTACTTTTTTTTTTTCTTTTGCATATGATTTTGCAAAAATTAGCTTCCAGTTTGTTTAAAATGTTGCTATTTTGGAGTATTTTGTAATGCACAGTTAAAACTTGTCCTGATGAATTCAGTAGCCATAGATTTGCATTTAGTACAAGAGAATACTTGCTCTCTAATTTTTTCCGCTTCTGAATTCAGATAATCAGAGCTCAGAAAGGAAGCTTTGATAGCTAATTAGACACATATTTTTACTTCTCTGTTCCCCTGAATTTCTACATTTTAATGAGATAGTTAATTATACTTAATTCCTTAATATTAGTAGCAGTATGTTTTCTTCTGTTTCAAGAATCTTAGTCTTTCTTTCAGTATTTAATTAGATTTAATTTATAGATTTCATTTAGCCTCATCTGAAATTTCAGATAGGATTATTTAGGCCTTCAGCAAGTCCTGACCCTTGCTATTTGAAAGTCTTGTCCTCAGTATCTCAGTATTGATGGGTACTGACTTATCAGGGTGGTGGTTGATAATGGATAGGATGGCTGTGGCAATTTCTTAAATATGACAACAGTGACGTTTGCCACATCAATTGATTCTTCATTTCCTGAAAAATTTCTCTGCCGCATGTCATGCTTTTTGATAGCATGTTAACACAGAACTTCGTTCAAAATAAGAGACAGTTCTCTCAAACTCTGTCACAAGTTTTTAATAACAAGTTTCTGTAATATTCCAGATTCTAGGTTATTTCAACAATGTTCATAACATCTTTTCCACAGGAAGACTCTATTTCAAGAAACCGTTATTTCTGCTCATCCATGAGAAGAAACTCCTCATCCCCTCAAGTTTTATCATGAGGTTGCAGCAATTCAGTCACATCTTTAGGTTCCACTTCTAGTTCTCTTGCTAATTCCACCATATTTGCAGCTACTATTTCCACTGAAGTCTTGAACTCCTCACAGTGATATATACAAGGATTAGAATAAATTTCCTCCAAACTCCTCTAATGATGACATTTTGACCCCCTTCCATTAATCAAAAACGCTCATAACAGCATCTAGAATAGTGAATCCTTTACAGAAAGTTTACAATCGACTTTGCCCAGCTCTATCAGAGAAGTCACTTTCTATGGCAGCTATAGCCTTATGAAATGTATTTCTCAAATACAAAGACATGGATTACCTCTTGGTCCATGGTTACAGAATGGACGGTGTATTAGCAGGCATGAAATAATATCAATCTCTTTGTACATCGCCATCAGTGCTCTCGGCTGACCAGGAGCACTGTCAATGAACAGTAATCTCTGAAAGGAATCTTGTTTCCAAGAAGTAGATTTTAAAAGTGGTCTTAGAATAAATATTCAGTGCACTAGGCTATTAACGAATGTGCTATCATCAAAGCTGTGTCCTTCATAGAGTACGGACAGGGTGGATTTAGGATATTTCTTAAGGGTCTAGCATTTTGGGGATGGTAAGTGGGCACTAGCTTTACTTAAATCACCAGCAACATTAGCCCCTACCAAGAGTCAGCAGCCTATCCTTTGAAACGAAGCATTGACTTCTCTAATTGTGAAAGTTTTAGGTGGTATCTTCTTCCAATAGAAGGCTGTCTGGTCCACTATAAAAATGTGCTGTTTTGTGTAACCATCTTCATCAACGATCTTAGCTAAATCTTCTGGGAAACTTGCTGTAGTTTTTGCATCAGCATATGCTTGTTCATCTTGCACTTTCATATTATGGAGATCACTTCTTTCTTTAAAACCAACCTCTGCTAGCTTACAGTTTTTCTGCAGTTTCCACACCACTTTTAGCATTCACAGAACTGAAGAGAGTTAGAGGTTTGCTCTATTTTGCACATGGTTTAGGCTTTGGCTTAGGGAAATGTTGTGGTTGGTTTTATCTCCTCTCTCATCAATAAAACTTTCTCTTTTTTTTGGAGAGGTTTTTTGCTATAGGGTGCGTGCGCTCACCAGATAGAGAGAGACAGAGAGATAGAAAGCGAGAAATCACTCCCCGGGGGGGTGGCCACGCTGCAATCCCTTCTCCTTCATTCTCCTCTCGGGATCTTGGGCACGCACGCACATGCACCCAGCGTGAGTTTAAGCCACCAGGTCCGGGACTCGCACCGTGATCAACTACATGGGCGTCCAGCGACATAGCCATTACGCTAACTGTTGGCCCCAATAAAACTTTCTTCACTTCATTAGCAAGCTGCTGTACTTTCTTATCATTCATGTGTTCACTGTACCACTTTCAATTTGCTTTAAGGATTTTTATTTATTTAATATTTTTTGGAGAGGTTTTTGCTATAGGGTGCATGCACTTGCCAGAAAGACAGAGAGAGACAGAAAGCGAGAAATCACCCCCCCAGGGGGGATGGTCACGCTGCAATCCCTTCTCCTCCATTCTCCTCTCGGGATCTTGGGCACGCATGCACACGCGCCCGGCATGAGTTTTAAGCCACCAGGTCTGGGACGCAAACCACGGTTGACTACATGGGAGTCCTGTGACATAGCCATTATGCCAACTGCTGGTCTTGGATTGTTAATTTTTAATTTGCCAGATGGCATGTGTTCTAACCAGAGAGAGAGAAAGTGAGAAAGCATCCCCCACTCCCCATGGGAAATGGTCACACTGCAATCCATTCTTCTCCATTTTTCCCTTTTCAGGATTTTGGGCATGCATAAGTGCCTGGTGTATCTCTGAAGCCACAGGGTCTGAGATGCAAACCATGCAATCACAAATGTGGGATCCAGTTGCGTAACCACCATGCCATGGGTTGGCCTTAAAATTATAAATTTTTATGTGTATATATGTGGATAAGGAGAAGGATAAAAGGATAGTCATCAAAATGTTGATATAATTATATCAGAATGGTTATCGGTTCAAATTCAGATCATTTTTACTTTCTTTTTAAAAATTTGCCACAAGGCACATGCATTCCCCACATGGGGCGTGGTCGTGTTGTAATCTCTTCTACATTTTCCTCCATTCATGACTTTGGGAATGCATACACATGTGCATACATTTGTCTAAGCCACCAGGACCAGGATTTGAACAGCACAGTCAGCCATGTGGGATTCAACCGCCTTAACCACCAGGCCATGGCTGCTCCCATTTTCACTTTTTTTCTTAATTTTACACATAGGACAATAAGTATGTTATATTTATATAACTGAAAAAAGAAAAATTATGCTCACTGAGTAAAAAACAAACTAAAGAAAGTTCCATAGGATTCAAAAGACACAGCGATCATTATATCACAACCTCAGAGAAAAAGGAAAGTTACTAAACATTTAAATTCAAAACATGATTGGTTAATATAGATTAAATAACACACAAGATGTGGGGCGGTGGTGAGGGGGTTCCCAAAAGTCACAAAGAAGGGAGAGTAGAGAAGAAGGGACTGTGGCATTACTATGCCCATGAGGAGTGCTTTCTTGCTTTCTCTCTCTCTCTCTCTTTCTCTCTCTCTCACTCCCTCTTTACGGCATGTACAGAGAGCAAAAATTCAAAAAAAATTTTTCAATATATTAAAGTGCTAAATATATCATAAGAAAACACGGGAGAATATTAAGTTACTAAAGTAGATAATGACCAACCTAAACAAGACATGAAATACAAAAGCAAGAATGAGAAATACCGACAAACTTCACTATGTAATTTTTTGTAAAATACACAATGATCTTTTCCTTCAATTTTGATTGCCAGTTTAATTTTTATTTCCATCCTTATTTATCCATTTGATCTCACTTATTTTCTGGATCTATATTCAAACATTATTAAGCTTGCACAAAAGCCTTTTCCTTCTTACACAGACTTTTTTTTACTTAATACAAAATTACCATCCCAGTTGAAAAGCGTTTAAGGTGAGACTGCTTTCAATTTTAAGAAGTCGAGTCAAACAAATAGAGGTAAAATTGCTCGTTTGATTATCTGGAGGCAGACCTACTTACAATACACCTTATTTTCAAAGCAGTGCATAATAACAACAATTGATACTTTCCTTTGATATTTTTCTCTTGACAGTAACTAACTTGTTATAGAGTGTTTTATACAAATTTTTCTATTTACTATTGGCAGATAATCAACTGAAATTTTAATTTGGTACTACTTCTCTGGGGACAGATATAATTCAATGCAAATCTGGTTTCTATAAGAAAAAGATAAAATGATTGACTTTGGCTGGATGAAGTTATAGTCTTGGAAGTAAAGAGGTAAATAACTCTAGGTTTTGCTGGGCCAGTTCTTACTGTTATATTTCATAATTCTGTTTTTTTTTTTTTTTGAGGGGAAGGGCAGAAAACATCAGACATATGGATATTGACATTCATATGTTTCAAAACTAAGTACAAATACTTTTTAAAAAATTTTTTGAGAGACTTTTGTTATAGGGTATGTACACTTGCTAAAGAGACAGAAAGTGAGAAATCATTCTCCAGTGGGAAGGCCACAATGAAATCCCTTCTCCTCCATTATCCTTTTGAATTTTTTTTTTTTTTTTTTGGAGAGATTTTTCACTGTAGGGCGCGTGTGCTCGCCAGACAGACAGACATAGAGACAGAAAGCAAGAAATCACTTCCCAGGGGGGATGGTCACGCCGCAATCCCTTCTCCTCCATTCTCCTCTCGGGATCTTGGGCACGCACGCACACGCGCCCGGCGTGAGTTTTAAGCCACCGGGTCTAGGACACAAACCGCAGTCGACTACGTGGGAGTCCAGCGACATAGCCATTACGCTAACTGCTGGTTCCCTATCCTTTTGAATTTTGAGCATGCACACACACATGCTTGGTGTGAGTTTCAAGCTGCTGGATCCAGGACTTGAACTGTGGTTGACCACATGGGAGTCTAGCACCTTAACCCCTACATCATTTGCTGGCCCCAAGTACATATGACTTTTTAGTTACCTGCCATTTTAAATTAGTCCTATGTATAGAGAGTAAGAAGTGTTATAAAATATATAAAATGAACAGCTGATTTAAAAAATATTCTTAGAAATTGTATGGTATGATATTAAAGAAGGGGAAACATAAATCAAATATGTCATACATGATGTCAATTTCTGACATTTCCTCCCTCTCTTTTACATTTTAACCAAGACTTTATAAAATGAAAATCTACTTCGATATAGACTTCACGTGGAATTGGAGGTCATTGGGGGGGGCTCTTAGTCCTGTAGCCTAGGGGTTGAGGAAGCCAGATCCTACATGGCTAAACATGGTTCAAATCCTGGCCCCAGTGGCTTGAAAAACATGTGCATGCATGCCAAAAATCCCATCAGGATAGAAAAATGGAGGAAGTTTTACAGAATGACCACACCCTGTGGAGCATGCTTTTTCTCTTTCTCATTCTCTCTCTGGTGAGTGCATGTGCTCTCTGGAAATTAAAAAATAAAAAAAATAAAAATAAAGACAATAGCTTATAATCTCCAAGGCAAGAAATTCATATTTTCTTCTTCATTTTTCTAAGCTCATGAGGAAAGTAAACAGTCACAGACTAATGTAGGTACAGGGAGTTCATGATCTTGTTCACTGTAAGAACAGGAAGTTGGGCTGGCTCTAAGATCTGGTAGTTAAGGCAGCTGAATCTCACATGAAGCACTCATGAATGAAGTCAGTGTCCTTATCAGAGTCCTGAGAGAGCTTACCTCCTCTCCTGCCATGTGAAAAGACAGCAGATGATTGCTATCTATGAACCAGAAGGCAGGTCTTCACCAGACACCAAACCTTCTAGCATCTTTATGCTGGACTTCCTAGTCTCCAGAACTGTGAGAAATCAATGTTTCCTGTTTAAACCACCCAGTTTACATACATTGTTATAGTGGCCTGAGCTACAACAATGTTACACTAAAAAAGTTTATTAAAAGAGAAAATAAGTACAATCATTAATAGCCTATGGATTTCCTAGGAAGGTTATAGCTAAAATACACCTTTCAAACAGTGTCTATGTAATCATGTTAAAAAAAAAATGGGATATGTATGATAAAAATATCTTAACTGGGACAAAGTTGTTTTGTTCTCTCCATTACCATTTTTCATATTTCCATACTTTAAACACCTATAGGAAAACAATTATATTACTAGGCTCATTAGAGTCCCATTAACCAGGTTTAATCAAATGCTCCCTTGACCATATCCTGTCTTAGATCTTTGAGTGTAAACTGAGTGCTAATAACAATTATGTTGAGATAATGGGAAAACAAGGACTATCCTGACCATATGGTCACAGTACTTGAAAAGCAAAAAATCCTTAGAAGATTACTCTCATTGCTGCATCACTTTCTCATCTCTAATGGTCTTTTTGATGAATTCTAAAAATGACATTTTGTCCTCACTGAATTGAACTACTCTTGCCAAATCTTTTAAATGCAAGTCAATTTTCTGTCTTCATTGAAGTCAAACTTTCAAAGGCTTTTATATACCTTCTTCACTTGGCTACCAGGACATCACACTCTTCTAAGACCCCCACCCCCATCTTCTTGCCTGGGTATTCTTTTTTCCAACCTATAAATATTAGAATACCTTAACGGTCAAACTCCAATCATCTTCTCTCTGTCTTTTCTTGTTTACCAGCTCTTCCTAAATGATCTTACTAAATCACGACTTTAAATTTGCCAATGACTTCCAGTCTTATATCTTTAGCACAAATATGTCTCATGAATTCAAGTCATACATTCAGTTGCCTGTTTGACTCCTTCATTGAGATATCTTATTTGTACTCCAACTTTAAAGAAAACAACATCAAATTTGTTTGTTTTTTTTCCTGCAAAACCACCATTCATCAGTTTGCTCAGATAAAAATGCTAGAAGTCATCTTTCAGTTCTTCCTTACCCTCATATCAAATCTGTTAGGAAGTTTTTTTGGTTCCACTGTCAAAGTAAAGCCAGATTGGACCATTTATTACCAACATCACCAAGCAGTACAAGCCACCACGAAACACTA
Source organism: Tupaia belangeri chinensis (assembly GCF_000334495.1). NCBI lineage: Eukaryota > Metazoa > Chordata > Mammalia > Scandentia > Tupaiidae > Tupaia > Tupaia belangeri. The sequence goes on from NW_006159732.1 coordinate 1,272,252, forward strand.
GAGAAATTTCATAGCCTCCTTGTTTCCACAATGTAACTATTAAACCCAATCACCACAATGCAGCCAGAGTGACAGAGTGATCTTTCCAAAATCATAGACAATTAGGGAGCGGGGAAGGGGTTCTGGGACTCTGTTAAACAATAATGTACATATGGTTGAAAATACTATATTATACTCTTGAAAATTATTGACAGGGTCAAAAACACACACACAAAGAATTGGTGAATTTACTTGACTTGGACAGAGATACTTTTGACACCGATACAATATGGTTCTAGGATCAAATAAATTTTTTAAAAAGATGAGGGAAAAAAACAAAACCTCAAGTCATCATAAAAGTAACTCTACTATTTGAATATTTTGGAGGCTTCCTATCAGACTTAGAATAAAATTCAACTCCATAACAAGATTTGCTATTAATGTAAGACAAACCTTTAAAAAATTTCTCTCCAGTACAAAGCTAACGAGAATAAAAAATTCATTATCTGCATAAACTGGTCCTATTTGGTCTTTTGCATTTCATCTTGCATCATTAGACCCTTAATTCATTCTGCCATGGACAGAGAGACTCCTCCCGGTTTCTGGAATACATAGAAGGCTCGGGGCCTTCATACTCTCTGTTCCATTGGTCTGGAATGCTCTTGTCCCTAGATTTATGTATGGTAGTTTTCACATTATTTAAATATTTGCTCATATACCATCTCCTTTGAGATAATCTAACTTTATTAATCCCATTCCTTAATCTGTATTATTTCTTTGAGAACAGTTGAAACTATGTGATAGCATTTATTCATTTCCTTATCTTTCCTGCACACCAAAATATGAGCTCCATGGAGGCAGCAACATTGCTTTAATATGATTATATCCCCAACACCTAAAATAATGTTTGGCACATTTATCAATAAATCCTAGATGAACAAATGAATGACGGAGCCCATATGTGGTTAACAATCACTATTTGATCTAACTCCACCTCTTATAAACATAGTCTGATTAAGGAGAACATAATTTTACTTACATTGGAATCCACATAAATATGTATTATTTTTAACAGGGTTGTACCTTAAAAGTAGCAACGAAAAACTGCGGTAGTTGCAGAATATTTTACTCTTGAGCCTGATAAAACATTTTACCAGAAACTATTCTGAAATAACTGCCTGTTCTAGCAATTACTACCAAGTTTTGAACCTGGAATAGAAAGGGAAAAAAGCCAGGTGAGCTTTTACTGAATTATAGGCATTTGTGATGTCTCACCTTTATTTTATGTGTTTCTAAAACTATATGCAATTTGAACAAAATGGAAGCCAATCAACTTATAAATAAAATACAACATAGATGTATTTTCAATAAGAGCCAGGGAAAAATGTGATTTGAAATTTTATTCTATCCTGACTTTTCAACAGGAAGACTTACATATTTAATTAGGCATCCTGAGGTATGTGAATATGAATAGAAAAAAAAAATCTGTGTACATTACTTATTACTGCTCCATTTTCTATTCAACCTTAAATGTATGTGACATTCCCAAAACACAAATTTCAACTCATTTAAGCCTGGGGAAAACCATGCATGTCACAATTACTATGCACTTCATGATCCCTTTTTGTTACACTGGCAAGTTCCTTTCAGACATTTTATGTTACGTATTCTCAACATATAATTAAAGACATGGTACGTCAGTTCTAAGAACTTGGTTGACTCTTAAGTGAATTTGATAATCCTGAAAAAAAATCTATTAAAAATTTATTAAAATCCATCCTCAAAAAAACTAGCAAAGGGACCAGCAGTTAGCGTAATGGCTATGTCACTGGACTCCCATGTAGTCGACTGCGGTTCGAGTCCCAGCCCCAGTGGCTTAAACTCACACCGGGCGCGTGTGCATGCATGCCCAAGATCCCGAGGGGAGAATGGAGGAGAAGGGATTGTGGCATGACCATCCCCACTGGGGGGTTGATTTCTCGCCTTCTGTCTCTGTCTCTCTCTGTCTTTCGGGCGAGCACATGTGCCCTACAGCAAAAACCTCTCAAAAAAAAAAAAAAAAAAAAAACTAGCAGAAGTAGACCAGAAATTATTTAAAATGGTAATCAAAATTCCTTTGTTTATCTCTTCCTTTTTTCTACATTTATCTTTTATTATCTTTTCTGTTAATGAAGATATAATAAAGACTTTGCTGCTTCATCTCCTGCATCAATCTGAAATAATGTCTATAGACTAGCAGATGGTCGATAAATATTTGAGGGATGGATGGAAGGAAGAATGATAACTTTTGCTTGTCTGAAAAAAAGGTATTACATGAATTATAAAGTAACAGCAAAAGAGGTAGAAATAAAAACACACTAAAAACATCATAACTACTATCAATAAATCTAACTCAGTTATGGCTATCACGTCACAGAGATGTTTTACAGTCTGTTGATGATAATGTGTATAGTACTTTCAAGTGGACTGGTCTGAGGTATATTTTATGTTGGGTAAATTCTCTACGCAAGCTAAATGATATACAGCGAATGTATAAAAATAATAATTATAATAAAGAGGTTTGATTCTTAATTACAAAAATCTCATATTCCATTTAAAAATACATTTGGAAATTTGCTCTGATATTCACAGCAACTTTGTTAAAAATGACTTGAAATTTAGTCCTTGTCATTGACTTTGTAAACTTCATATAAATGAAATGTTAAATCTTGGGCTGGCCCCACAGCCTAGTGGTTAAGAGTGTGATTAAGAATCTTGGTTTTAAAAACTCCCTCAAGCTCCTTCCCCCTCTAAACCTCTATTCATCCTTAGGTTTTGGTGCATTGAAACTGTCTCAGCAATTGGTTCATAGGATGCCATATAAGTAACCAGGAAAACTGATCATTGGACTTGAAATAAAAAGTTATTGATCGATGAACAGGTACCCTGCTAAAAATACATTGAAAGTGAATTTATTTCATTGCTGTTAATAACTAAAATAGAATATTTAAGATATCAGAAATAGTGAGCACTAGGTGTCAGTGTAAGAAATGGAAAAATATTTTTAAAAATCGGTTGTTCCCAATCAGGTGTATAACAAAACAACAACGAAAAATCAAATGCTGCTGTGATCACATTTACTTAAAAGGGCATAATTCAGTTAACCGGACAATCTCTCTCAAATGAAATTCCTGTTTCAAAACCATTAGAACTTTAAACTCAGATTAAGCTGGTTATCAGAAGTAACAAGTCTTGTGCAACCTCAGATACATAAGGCACAGTATATTTTTACATTAAAGAATATATATTTAGAAGAAAAATATTTTAAGTTCATTTATTTTATTAAGAGGAGGAGACACAGGAAGAAACAAGCACCCTCAACAGCATGCAGGGTGCTGGGATTCTGGCCCCTCACCTCG
>NW_006159732.1:1276162-1300345 GCF_000334495.1 Tupaia belangeri chinensis
TCCTGCCAGCTGGGAGCACATCTGCACACCCAGGATGTTTCAGGTCACCCCAGATCAGAGCCATGGTCTTCCATGTTGCTCCAACATTGTAGAGTAATACCATACCATCATCAGGTCTGAAGAAAATTTTACTTTTAACTGTACATATTTGGAGCCAGCCCCATAGCCTAGTGGTTGAAGGTGCCAGATCCCACATGGTTGTCCAAGATTCAAATCCCAGCCCTAGTGGCTTGAAAACATGCAGTGCATGAGTGCATGTGTTCTCAAATTCCTGATGGGATGGAGAAATGGAGAAGAGATTGTGACAAGACCATGTCCAGTTGAGAAAGGGGGATGCTTTCTCCCTCTCTCTGTCTCTCTGTCTGGTGAAAGCATGAGCTCTCTAGCAAAAAATAAATAAATAAATAAATAAATAAATAAATAAATAAATAAATAAATCATATTTTGAAAAGCATATTTAGAAAAATATTGTTAAATTGAAGTATCAGTCTAAAATTACTAGAATTATTATGCTACATAACATGACATTACTTGGTCAGAAAGTATTGTTTTTAAAAATAATCATGCTAGATGATTAATCAAGGATTCTGCATTTTAAGCTTTTCTCTAAACAGAAATCTCCTATATAAATTTCAAGGTATTAAAAGTTAAGAACCTTAAAGGGTCAACTCATAAAAAAGGAATACATAAACTTCAGAAGCAAGATAGACTCTCCCAAAATTCTGGTAGATTTAAAGATTTTTTTCCTATGATCCAAATACTAATACTAATACTAAAAATACCACTTAATAATTTGGCAATATTTCAGATAAATGGTTTTATCTATAGACTTTTCAGGTAAAGACTTGATTATCTAATTTAGGCCTAATCATAATAATTTAATAAATTGGGACTAGCAGTTACCGTAATGGCTATGTTGCTGAACTCCCATGTAGCTGACTGTGGTTCAAGTCCCAGACCCGGTGGCTTAAACTCACTCCAGGCACAAGTGCATGAGTGCCCAAGATCCCAAGAGGGGAATAGAGGAGAAGGGATTGTGGTGTGACCATCCCCCATGGGGGATGACTTCTCACTTTCTATCTCTCTGTCCCTCTCTGTCTTTCTGGCGAGTGCATGCGCCCTATAGCAAAAATCTCTCCAAAAAAAAATTTTTTTTAATAAATCTATATTCATTTTCAGACAGTGGTCATTTGGGGGGTTTGACCTGTCTTCTACCTACCAAACTCACTTACCTACTTACCATTCTCTGTTCCATCTCTCTCAAACCCTTTGTCACTATGTACCTAGAAAGTCTTTTCATGTGCTTTCTAGCATTTTGGAATCTTTATTTTATTTCATTTATTTTATTTTATTTTATTTTATTTTATTTTATTTTATTTTAAGGTTTTTGCCATAGGGCAACTGCGTTTGCAAAAGTGACAAGACAGAGACAGAGAGAGAGAAAGTGAGAAATCACTCCCCAGGGGGAATGGCCATACAGCAATCCCTTCTTCTCCAATTTTCTCCTAGGGTTTTGGGCACACATATACATGTGCCCTGCATGATTTTCAAGAGTCCAGGTCCAGGACTGGTCAGTCATGTAGGAGTCCAGTGCCTTAACCACCATGCCACCTGCTAGCTCAGGGATATTTATTTCATAGAAATTTCTGAAAACCTCGTCTTTGAAGAAGGAATAGAATTCAACATAAAATCTTAGGACTTGAAAATCATTTAGGAGAATGTGCACTCAAGGATTTAGTGGATAAATGTAAATGCTTTCAGTTAATGTGGTGTTCCTGTTTCAGTGATGTCAGTTCTATTCCAATTACAGTCATACAATGAGAACACATAAAGTTTACTGGAAAGCTTCCCACGTCTTCAGGACAGAAATGAATTAGTAGAGTTAGAAAGTTCTGTGCCTGAAGGTTTCTTCTCAAGAACATTAAATCACATAAGAACCAAGAGGAACAGGGAAATTCATATATAATAAATTACCAAAATGGATATGTAAGCAATCTGAGATTCTAAGATAATGGAAATGAAAAGTAGATGCAGGCCAAATGGAGATAGGCCAAATCATAACTGTAATATGATGTGACATTTGAAAAAATAAAAGTGGTCCCAGAAATATGTATCTAACATAGGAATCTTCAAACTCTCTTTCTAATTCTTTAGTATATTTGTCCTTGATACGTTGTTACTCTAAATTTCTACACTTGAGACTAAAATTCTTGACTGTCTTTAATTTAATTACATTTCCATTGGCAAATAGTGTGGATTAATGTTAGGTCATTTATATACATTATCTTTATGAAATACCTGTAAGGTATTTCATAATAGAGAAGTAAACAGTTAAGTAAACAGACTCAGAGATTAAGGACTATGCTTCAGATTGCATACGGAGCAAGTTAGGAAGTTATGAATTCAAACCAATTGATGTTTGTCCCCAAAACCTTCTACTCTACCAGCATTTCCTAAGCGATGGTTCACAAACCCTTGTGGGTTTTGCAAAATTACCAAGGGAGTCACATTTAGAACAATAATTAGCAAGTAAGCAAGCATATGCCATGTTAGCATCCATAAATGTACTAACAACTTGGTATCTCATCTCTATTGGTTTTTCACTCAGATAAATACAGACAGTTATCATGATACATTTGATCAGCATATATTTTTTTGAAGTTTACTTCTTCCTTTTATGAGGGTAAAGAGTTTACCCCTGACAGGGTCACCATGCTGAGACCCTCCCCATTCCCTGTCTCATCTCTGAGCCAGCCTGAATCACAGGTGGATGCAGACATGCCTAGCATGTTCAGGTTGATGTGAGACTCAAAACCAGGCCCTTTCAACGGGGCTTCAGTATCATGCAGCAGTGCCCCCCAGACTGCACTACCATAATGAAACATGTTATGTGGTTCTGAATTTATGTGTTCCTAGTAATTCAAGATTTAATACTCATAATGGACTATTGTTTACAAAGAATAAATACAGAGTTGAGGATAAAACAAAAGAAGAAAATAAATAAAAATTACAGTAAGTCTGCAAATTTGATAATATTGCTCTATACCAGAGCTGGATTCATCTAAAGGAAAGCTGTATACAGTATATCAACATAGGTACTTCAATAGTCCACAAACTGAAATATAGCAAGTATATGCAATCTAGCCATCTGTTTATCCACTCATGGCAAAAGACTTGCCAAAAGTAGCCTACACTTTCTTTTAGTTTACTTCAAAATGAAAGTAAAAGTATACAGGTTTTTGAAAAGGACTATTCGTCTCTAAGGATGGAGCACAAGAATTCCAAAAACTAAAGGCATTTTAAAAAATGTTAATAATATGTTTCATTAAACCTAATACACCCTAAATATTATTTCTGCATATAATAAAGATAAAATATTGAGATATTTTATATAATCTTTATACTAAAACTTTAAAATCTGCTATATATTTTATTCTCATAGCACATTTCAATTTGGGCTTGCTACATACTAGGTGTTTAACAATCGCATATGGCGTGTGGCCATATGTATATCTTTTTTTTTTAATAATTTTTTATTTAACTTTATTTATTTACTTATTTTTTAATTTGCCCCAAGAGGGATAGAGAGAGAGCTCAAGTGCATGAGAAAGGGAAAGTGAGAAAGCAAGCCACCAGGTTCAGAATTCAAACCGTGGTCATCCACGTAGGGGTCCAGTGCCCTTAACCACCACGCCACCTGCTGGCCCCCTTATGTATGGTTCTAATAAAGTTAAATTTCATTTGACATTATGTTTTTGTTCTCAATCAAACAAGCAGGACTCAATTTTTCCCTCCCGAGGGTTCCTGGGTTTCTCTCCTTTTGGGAGATGTCATGACTCCCTTTACTTGTAAGCATGTCTCTTTGCAGGCAAACACAGCTTCCCTGATATTACACTCTCACATATCCTACAACACTTCTTACCCATGTCACCCAAGCTTCAAATGTACGTACCTAAAACCATTCCTTTCCTCTCAAACCTATCCTTTTTCCTGACTTTTCTATTTCAATTAATGAAATTGTCCTTCTCCCAGTTTCTTAGGAATCATCTTTGAATCGATGTCCCCTACCTTCTGTCTCCTTTCCTGACCGGGACATCTGGAATCCATGCATATTCCAAGCTCCATATTTTTTTGGAGGGGCTCTAAAATCTTGAGGCTAGACAATGGTGTAGCAGTAAAGTACATCATTCTGTGAGGCTGATCCACAAGGGAAGCACATTCCTAGCATAAAGACTTAGTTACATTAAAACGAAGAAACGATTAGTTTAAAATGTAAAAGTATAAGTAAAAGGGTGATACATTAATTTTCATCTCTCTTGGATACTAGCCATTTAGTTTTTAACCCTAACATAGATACCTTCTATCTTGCCTTACAAGAAAACTTTATTTCCTGATTACTATAAAAAGAGAGTAAATTAAATATTTTAGGGCTAGAAAACTAAATTCCAATATTTGATTTATTTGCACAAGAGAGACATTTGAAAACTTGAACTGATCTGATTTTTATGAAAATGACATGGCTTTATTTTATTATATCCAATATGACAGAAAATACCAAAGCTATTTAGAAAACCAGTGCTGGGAGCCAGGAGGTAGCACATGATGTTAAGGTGCTAGACACCCACATGCTGACCGCAGTTTAAAGCCTAGACCTAGCAGCCTGAGAATCACAATGGGGCACATGTGTGTGTGCCCAGAATCCCAAGAGGAGAATGGAGAAAAGCTGTCCCCCACTGTGGGGGAGGGAGGCGTGATTTCTCATGTTCCCTCTCATTGCCTCTCTGGCAAGAGCACATGCCCTATGGCAAAAATCTAAAAAAAAAAGGAAAAGAAATTAAAAGGAAAGAAAACTAGTGTCAATACTTTTGCTCTTAAATGGAAAACCAAACATATATATGTATAGAGATTATATGTAGATATATAATATATATGTATATTTATTTATATAAATAAAATATTGAGTTCCCAAGACCAACAGATGGCATAATCATTATGTCACTGGACTCCCACATAGTTGACCGTGGTTCTAGTCCTGGACTCGGTGGCTTAAAACTAACTCTGGGTACCTATGCACGTGTACCCAAAACCCTGAAGGGATAATGGAGAGAAGGGACAGTGGCATGGCCATTCCCCTTAGGGGGTGATTTCTTGTTTTGTGTCTCTTTTTCTCTCTGGTAAGTGCACATGCTCTATAGCAAAAATCTCTATTAAAACAAACAGAAAAAAATATATTGAGTTATCAGTTAACATAGAGCATCCACAGCAATCTTATATTTATCAATGTAATTGAATGATTGCATATGTAGGAAAAAAAAGGTATGACCCAGTCATAGTGGCACTCAGAATTTGCCATCACTTGAGAGGCTGGAAGCCACATGAGAGGACAAGGTTTAATTTCTAGGCCAAACTGAACAAGCCAGGCATGTGTTTACAATCGTAACTAATTGGCAATCCTTATAAGACACAGCCAAACTTCGTCAAAATTACTTATCTCTGTTTCTCTCCCTTTCTCTCTTCCCCTTTCTCTATGAAAAAAAGGACATTAGGATTTTTTAAATTCTTTTTTTTTTTTTTTTTTTTTTTTTTTTTAACAAGAGAGATTCTTGCTATAGGGCATGTGCACTCATCGGAGAAACAAAGAGAGACAGAAAGCAAGAAATCACCCCCCAGGTGGATGGCCGCGCCTCAATCCCTTCTCCTCCAGTCTTCTCTTGGGATTTTGGGCATGCACACACACGTACTTGGTGTGAGTTTTAAGCTACCGGGTCCAGAACTCAAACTGCAGTCGACTATGTGAAAGTCCAGAGATGTAACCATTATGCGGTCTGCTGGTACCATAGATTTTTTTTAAATTCTACCGTAGGCAAATGATTAAAAAAAAAAAAATTAGACATTTTACTTCTCATTTTATCATTGAGTCTTATATTAGCATTATGGAACATTATGCTACCAGTGTGCAGTCACAGCTGGGCTAAGTGATCTTAATAAAACAGTCTGCAAAGGAAAGTTTCAAGGAGAAATTTCAAGCAGAAACTAGTCTTCAAGGAAAAACTATCGAAACTATTCTTCTTAAAGAATAGTTCCAGTGCAAACAATATGATAGATTTCTAGTCTTTTTTCTTATACATTTAATTATCTTTGTCCAGTGATCTATCACATGACTTACACAATGTTATGAAATTACCACTCATGCCTAGGATTTGCTTTACTGGCTGTTGAGTCCATCCCTCATGTGGAAGAATGTTAAAGTACGATGAAAGTTCACCACAGACTTAAAATTGAATAAATGAATCAACTGAATTAATTTTTCTATGCGAACATACGGCATGACCTTTCTGACAACAGAAGATTCTGTCGTCTTTCTTAGGGTTTCTCTTTCTTTACTGTTTCTTTCTGTTCACCACTCTCCATTACCCCATGCGAAATATAAGTATTCTGAAAACTATCTGTTTTTACTTTGGAGAGTCACAGAACACCTAGAATTAAAAGAAGTATTAGAGATATATGGTAAACCCAGATGAGTACTCATAAAAATAAAAATCAGCATTTTTCAGCTGAAAGACACCACAAACTCTAGTGATGAGATGATCTGAATTCCACATCTACTCCTTATAAGCTATGTGACTGAGGGAGAGTTGCTTTATCTTTATATTCCTCAGTTTCTAAACCTATGGGATATAGAAGATATCTTCTAACTCTCTAGGTTTACTGGAAATAACAAAATGTTTCTTTTAAGACATGTCATTCTGCAAAAGTATACATAGAAAGTTTAAAAACAAAATGCTTTTTATGACCTTAAACATTTGCTAAATCAAGGAATCTTTACATTAAGTTTTTTGGGAAAAATAGTTTTGGCCTTTTAATAAATATACTGTACTACATATAACTACATTTCCAGATAAATTGAAAAATTCTAAATTTCATTATTGAAAGACATCTTTCTAAGTATATAATACACTATCTTCACTTTCTAAAGATAATCCTGGTTGCATCAACTCTATTTAATTGTTCAAGTCTTTGCTGGCTGCAAGTATCAGTCATATCATGCTGTATTCAATAGAGTGACAGTCTCTCCAGTCAAAAATTTAGAAGTTCAATACTTCAATATATGCTTTCAGGAACATACTTTATACATGACTCAACAGGTAACCTAGAATTTTGTGTTTGTGGGTTTATTCCTTATTAGTATGAGATTGCGAGCACAAGAGGCTTGGGAAGCAGAAGACCTTGTACAATGTCTGGCCCTGGCCGGGTCGCCTTCCTCCAGTTGTCTAGCCTGTTGGATCATGGGCACTCGCTCAGGCAGAGCAGCCAAGGATGTGAACCAGGGTCACCGTGAAGGATCCAGCTTCATCTGAGTGGTACATTATGGTTGCATCACAGAGCTGGTTCCACCTGTGTTTTTCAGTAGTATTTTAACTTGGCTCCTAGACTGTCACAGCTAACAGGTTCTTATCAGCATTTGCCTTAGTATCTAATTGCTCTTGGTCCTCTCTTAAGATGTTTTCTTAAACCTTTTATAATTAAAATGTTTATCTAATGGCCCTTATTTCTCTTTCCATTCACTTTAAAAATCTGAAGTCAATATTATTCTCAGTACTTCAAGTGGAATACTTTTTGAATTTCAAGTTATATATACACACTTAGAATTTCACAGCAACTTTCTCTAGTGAAGTGTCTAAAGACAGTTAATAAATACATTCTTGGGAAACTAGGAGTGAGACTTATAAATTCATTCAGAGGAGAATGAGCAAAGACATGTGATATTATCAGCATAAACAAACTCTTCCCTATCACAATGGATGTGAAGAATTCATTTCAGGATCTAAGGGAAGAAACACACATTTTTAAAAATAATATGTTCATTAAGTGTAGAACAATGTATTGTATTGAAATCTGACAAATAAAAGTTTTTAATTGCATTTATAAAACAAATAAGGTAAAGTCAAACCTTATTCAAACCTGGGTTAAAATTTTATAAGCTAATGAGATTTTTTTTTGAGAAGTTTTTTCTATAAGGCGTGTGTGCTCGCCATAAAGACAGAACAGAGAGACAGAAAGCGAAGAATCACCCCCCAGAGGTGATGGCCACACCACAATCCCTTCTCCTCCTTTCTTCTCTTGGGATCTTGGGCACACACGCACACGTCCCCAGTGTGAGTTTAAGCCACTGAGTTCAGGACTCGAACCATGGTCGACTACGTGGGAGTCCAGCGACATAGCCATTACACTAACTGCTGGTCCCAAAATTTTATAAGTTAAAAAGCCACATACAAATAATGAGGTTTTTTTAAGTGCCTGGTAAATTGACCTATGTATGTACAATAAAACAATATAAATATATTTTTTAGCACACTGCCTCACTCATATTTAGAGATTTAGTAGCTTTCATTTTCTTATTTTCTGCATAGTTGCCACATTAATTAAACATAACAATAGTGGGACCAGCAGATGGTATAATGGCTACACTGCTGGACTCCCATGTAGTCAACCGCAGTTTGAGTCCTGGACCCAGTGGCTTAAACTCATTCTGGGCACATGTGCGTGCTTGCCCAAGATCCCAAGAAGAGAATGAAGGAAAAGGGATTGTGGCCTGGCCACCTGGCGGCAGGGTGAGGGGGTGATTTCTCACTTTCTATCTCTTTGTCTCTGTCTTTCTGGTGAGTGCACATGCCCTATAGTAAAAAACCTCTCCAAAAATAAATAAAAATAAAAAAGAATAACAATAGTACTGGGGAAAGAACATGTAGAATTCTTGATTAAAAACAAAATAAAAATAATTCCCAAAATGTTGAAAAGGAATTAGAATTTGAAATCATCTTTTAGTTCAGATACAGAGGAGAACACAAATCTGATGAATGAGAATAGCGTACCTGGCAAAGATCTACCAAATTACAATGCACTAGGTGGTCATGGGGTGGGGGGGAGCAGACACTGGCAGAGCAGTAATGTAACTGGGCCCTCATGGGAAAACTTGTGGGTTCCTACACAAGCTCATGATCCAGGCTGGCCAAGGTGGCAGCTGGACTGCCGTGTGGAGGACCCTCTCTCTTATGAAAGAAATAAATGAATAAACTTAAAAAATAAAAAAGCCCTAGATGGCCCAGGCAGAGGAGATACTCTATAAAAACTGGAGCCACATGGGGAAGGCCTAGGGTTTGGATGTCAGGTGAGCCTAGAGGCATGTCTGCCTGTGATCCTGACTGGCTGGAAGGCTTGGGGGAGGACTGTGGCATGACAGGATCCTAATGGGGTCTGTATGTGTCTATTAGTAAGTAAACAAAACAAAAGAAGAGAAGAAAAATAAAAGAGAGAAGAGAAGACTAGCTACTAGAAGTCCAACAAAGAGAGAGGGAGTAAGGGAGGACTCAACCCATACTAATCCAGACGAGAGATTAAACAGTCACTCTTCACACATATAAATGTGTCCTCTATCACTTTTTGGAATTCAAGATCATGAACACTTTCAAGAATCCTGAAAACAGGTTCACAAATGAAAATAGTTCAGTCAGCCTGAAAGACACACTAGACATGAGCAAGAGAACCCAGGATCCTGAGGAGCTGAAAGACTGGCAGAAGGGGGCTGTGGCAGAATGAGGCCCCACAAACAGTACCTTCTCTCTGCTCTCCACACCCCTTGTGTGCATGCACATGTGCGCTTTCTATCATAAAAATAAAGAGTAAATGTATAATTTTTTAAATAAAGGAGAAAAACATGGTTCAAAAGGCTGAATAGGAGCCAGCCCCATAGCACAAAGGTTAAGCCCTGTGCATAGTGAGCCATATCCCACATGGTCAATCATGGCTTGAGTCCTGGCCTTGACAGCTTGAAAATCACATTGGCACATGTGCATACCTGCCACAAATCCTGACGGGATAGAGAAATGGAAGAAAATGGATTGCTGTATGACCATGTACCACTGAAGGATGCTTTCTCTCTCTCTTACTGTCTTTCTCTCCTTATCTATCTACATATACACATGTGTGCATGTGTGTACACATACACACACACACTTTATGATGGAGCATGAATAAGAGAGAGAAGCACCCTCCACAAGGTCTGGTCCTGTCTCAATTTCTTTCTTCCAGTCCTCCAGCTTGCGAGGACCCTGGACACTCATAGTGGGCTCACCATGCTTCAGGTCAATCGAGCTGGGGAATTGAACCACAGTTCAATATTTGGCTTCCAGGTTGGCAGTCCAGTATACTACCATCTATCCCACAGAGGCTGAACTCCATATAATTTTTTTAAACTTATTTTATCCCCCTGCCCCGAAGAATTATTTATATAATTTTATTTAATATTACTATTCTTCAATTTAACCAGAGAGAAACAGAGATAGAGAGAGGGAGAGAGAAAGCAAGCTGTCAGGTCCGGGACTTGAACTGTGGTCAGCCATGTGGAAGTCCAGCCCCTCAATATAATTTTTAAATAAAATGTTAGATAATTAAATTTTTACATAAAACAAAGATTTTTTTCTTATATTTAACTTTGAAAGAATAGGAAAATGAAAGAGGCTATACAGTCAAAAGAACTCAAAATAAGTTTTGAACTTCAGTCAGAATTGGTTATTATCAGGAACATATCAGTTCCATCATACAAATTTGAGTTGGCACAAATCTCTACCTATCTCAATTAGCTGATGCAACTCATTGTGGAAAGTGGCAGTTTTATGAAAGGTTTGCAGCTCTCTGGTAAATCTAAAATACATGGAACCTATGCATTAGGAACTTATGAAAAGTTTAGCCAGAACTGATACTTTCAGCTCAGCTAAGAAATCGAAGCATAGTACAAGAACTGGAAGAGCTTAGCTTAAGTTGGGGTGTGGACTTCCAGCATACCAGAGGAGAAAAGTGCATACATACATACAAACATACCCCTAAAGAAAAAAAGCCAGACAGAAAGACAAGGACATAAGTGGAAGGGAAAGAAGATGCTACTTTACGCCTATACTAGACAACAAACAAATTAAAGTAATATGAGACACTACTTATTATTTACTAGAACTGTAAACAACACTCTGAAATTCCTGACATTACAGACTTAATAAAAAAGTTACTAGTGGTATATACTGCAATAGGAATGAAAGAAGAGGCAGAGTCAGGGAACGATCTGGAGATTCCTTCCCAGGTGATCCTCTAGGTTATGGCTTTAGCAAACTTTTCGTAACAATTGATGTTGAAAATGTAGCTAATACAATATTCAACTTAGAATATACCCACTTGGGGGCCAGCAGGTGGCATAGGGGTTAAGGCGCTGGATTCCCAAACGGATGATGCAGTTCAAATCTCAGACCTGGTAGCCTGAAAATCACATTGGGCACGTGTGCCTGTGTGCCCAAAATCCTGAGAGGAGAATGGAAGACGAGGGACTGCAGCAGAGCTACCCCCACTATGTGTGTGTGTGTGCGGGGGGGGTGATTTCTCACTTTCTCTGTCTCTCCAGAGTGTGTGCACCCTATAGCAAAAAATCTCTCAGAAAGAAAGAAGAAAATATGCCCATTTGTGTCACAGATCAAAAACTATCAGTCAAAGGAACCAGTAGGTGGCGTAATGGCTATGTCGCTGGACTCCCACATAGTCGACCGCAGTTCACGTCCCGGACCCGGTGGCTTAAAACTCATGCCGGGCGCGTGTGCGTGCGTGCCCAAGATCCCGGGAGGAGAAGGGATTGCGGCGTGACCATCCCCTCTGGGGGGTGATTTCTCGCTTTCTGTCTCTATGTCTCTCTGTCTGTCTGGCGAGCGCACGCGCCCTATAGCGAAAATCTCTCCAAAAAAAAACCAAATAAAAACAAAAAACTATCAGTCAACAGCTATAACAATTTACTATTTTTAGGCAAGATGAAACATAATAGTATTTATTGAGGCATGGCATGATAATATATGAGAGAAGATAAGAGTAACTAGAAAATATGAGAGAAACTAAGACTAACTAGAAAATATTAAGAGCCATCAATTTGAAGTGCTATACAGAAGCAGTAAATTTTCCACAGTATATTCATAAGAAATGAGTGTTGTAAGTAAAAATGGAGAAAGGTAATCAGCTTTTATTGACAGTGTTCTATTTTGAACCACTCTATGTAATTGTGTACACGTGCATGCGTGGTTTCCCCAAAGCAGGTGTGTTTTTAGTCTATTTAAGCTAAATAGGTGGTACTTCATTAACTCCACAGTAAGGACAGACAAAATGCCAAGAATGTTTTTCCCACATGTTATTTGTGGACTCTCTTATCCTGTTCACATAAACACTGAGTATGTGTTACATATACATGCGTTCACTTAGTACAAAGTAGGAATGTTTAGTTAGCTAGAAGACTGTTTCCATCCTGTGATTCATTAGGTCCCCATGGTATCTCCACTTCCTTTATTTTATGTAATCACAAATTATATTAGTTTGTCCTATTTTGATAACCCTTATGATTGAAGTTCTACACAGGAAACTTTATTGCTATTTTAAAGTATACCTAGAAACCATTACTGAGGTGGTATAAGTGACAGCTTCCCAGAACTGGTAATGAGGATTAAATGGTACTTTGCACAAGTTACTTCTACCAGGGAGACTGATTGGCAAATTAAAAAGCTTTAGAAGAACAAGGAGGGAGGGGTGAACTCAGTACATGCTAATCCATAAGGGAGCTTACATAAACACTCTCCACACATGTAAATTTGATCTATATTACTTTTCATAATTAAAGAGTATTAAAATATCTAAGAAATTAGTTCTAATGTGAAAACATAGTACAACAGATAGAATAGCCACTCGTTGCCTGGTAGATTCATATAATGAAAATCTAACATGATTTTAAAATGGAATGGCAGATGGGACCAGCAGATGGCATGATGTCACTGGATTCCCACCTCGACTGTGGGTTAAGTCCTGGACCAGGGGGCTTAAAAGTAAACTCACGCCGGGTGCGTGTGCGTGTGTGCCCAAGATCCTGAGAGGAGAATGGAGGAGAAGGGATTGCAGTGTGGCCATCCCCCTTTCTGTCTATCTGTCTCTGTCCTTCTGACAAATGCACATGCCCTATAGAAAAAAATCTCTCTGTAAAATGGAATGGCAGATAATATCCTTTCCATAAGATGCAGAGATTCTTCTAATACTTAAATTTGACTGAACAGAGAACAAAAGCAGCTATTCTCCCATCAGGAATCCTAACAGTTTTTCATCATGACAGTAATGGAATCACACAATAACCAGGTGGCATAAATCTCTACCTACTTGAAAAAAGTAAAATGGCTTAACCTGACAATAGAAGAGAAGGGAGCTTAGGATAAGAAAAAGTTTTCACATTCTTGACAATTGTAGATTTTTAAAAAAATCTATTTCTCATCTATATCATGCCATCAAACAACCCTGTTACTAGTAACCATAGTAAACGTTTACATTACTGTTCCTATAACTTTGGGAAGGGAAACTCTATCCTAGGAATTTTACTAGGTACTATTTATTTGTTTACTTATTTGCTTACAACAGCTGGTATTCCCAGTTGATCTCCCATCCAAGTACTAACCAGGCCCGACCCTGCTTAGCTTCCGAGATCAGGCATGATCAGGGTGGTATGGCCATAGACTCATTAGGTCCTTTAAATATACTGTATCTAGTCTTTTTCTTTTAAAGTTTATTTCCTCCATGAGAGAAAGAGACAGAAAGAGGGCAGGAGAGACAGGCATTCTCTGCAGGGTCTTCACGTAGTTATTCACCACCAGCCAGCCCAGCCTGGATCACAGGCAGCACCTACAGGACAACATGCACAGGGAGGGAGATCTCTGAACATACACTCAGAACCTTCTCAGGTGGGTCAAGTATCACAGAGCATGGTTAGCATTCCACTAGGGCTACCTGACCCAATCTTTTTGACTCTATAAACACTGTAAAAAGTAAATGTTACCACTGCAACTAAGGAACTAAGGAAATTAATGTATGAAGGCACTCTCCAGTGACAATTTCTAGTTTGAATTGCATTGAATCATATAAAAATGCCTATCTTCAACTCCTTATGATCTGTGAAAATGGCCTTTTTATTTTATTCAAATTTAAACTATAGTATTGTTATAAATAACATCCAAAATATAATTCAGCTTTAAAATCCTGTGATTCTATTGTTCTAATCTGTTCTTGAAGTAACAAAATCATAAGATATATAGAGATTTTAAACTACTTATTTTCATTAATATATTCTATAATCCACATGTAGAACTTCAGTGAAGGGCAGTCAACTGATGTCTATGCCACTCACAAACTATTAAGTTGAACAGGGTGGAGGAAGGTGAAATTACTCAGAATGGAAGGCAGGCCTGGCTGAAACACTGAGTCAGAATCAAGAAATTCAAAAGTCTTAGATGGGAACAACAGATCTAAGAAAATGGAGACATGATAAAAGTTTTAAAAGAAAAATTTGCCAGTATACTTTATAGCCAGTTTTACTCTAGCATACACTAAATGAAACTGTACGTTCGTACAGCCAAAGTAATCCAAAAAATGCCCCTCAACATTAACACTCAACACACACTTGATGTTGAACAAAAATCTATGTGATCTGACTGAATAAAGAAGTAATTGAAAAGAAGAATCAAGGGCCAGCAGGTTGCATGGAGTTTATTAGGGCTCTGGAACCAATATGTCCAATCTTGTTGTTCAAGTCCCAGACCAGCAGTTTAGGAATCATGCCGGACACATGTGCATATGCCCGAAGTCCCAAGAGAATGGAGCAGAAGAGACTGCAGCATGGCCATCCCGTTGGCGTGGGGCATCAATTTCTCACTTTCTCTTTCTCTCTCTACCAAGTGTGTACACCGTAGAGCAAAAACTCATAAAGTAAAAGAGAAAAAGAAGAATCAAAGTATACCATGTAAGCCTTGTTAAAAACACGGCTAACCTTCTTTAAGGCACTATATTCAATCCCGGTATCTGTACAATAAGAAAGAATAGCTAGAAATAGGAGTAAACAAACTTCTACGGGATCAAAAAGAGCATGCTAACTGATATACTGATACTGAAAAGAAAAAAACAGGCTTTAGGTTAAAAGAGTAGTACAATATACATCAGGCATCTACCTTGTGGAGCCTGTTATCTTACATAGGGTGAAATGTTAAAAATTTAAACAGAACAAAAATGGACGTTGGGACCAGCAGTTAGCATAATGGCTCTGTCGCTGGACTTCCATGTAGTCAACTGTGGTTTGATTCCTGGACCCGGTGGCTTAAACTCACACCAGGCGCTTGTGCATGCATGCCCAAGATCCCGAGAGGAGAATGGAGAAGGGATTACAGGGTGGCCATCCCCCCTGGGGGGTGATTTCTCACTTTCTATTTCTCTGTCTCTCTCTGTCTTTCTGGCGAGCACACTCGCCTATAGCAAAAGCTCTTCCCCACCCAAAAAAAAAAAAAAAAAAAAAAAATGTCAAAAATTCTTGACTGGGGAACCAGCAGTTAGCGTAATGGCTATGTCGCTGGACTCCCACGTAGTCGACCGCGGTTCGTGTCCCGGACCCGGTGGCTTAAAACTCACGCCGGGTGCATGTGCATGCGTGCCCAAGATCCCGAGAGGAGAATGGAGGAGAAGGGATTGCGGCGTGACCATCCCCCCTGGGGGGGGTGATTTCTCGCTTTCTGTCTCTATGTCTCTCTCTGTCTGTCTGGCGAGCGCACACGCCCTACAGTGAAAATCTCTCCAAAAAAAAAAATTCTTGACTGAAACAAACAAGGGCTCTTGGGAGAGGGTGTTACTGGTTACCAGAGATTAAGCACTAGATTAAATGAATAATTCTTCTAACAGTTACATTATTATGAAAGTATAAACTTGGTAATTAAAATTATGGAAATAAGGCTAATACATATTTCCATAATTGCCCTTTATTATTATTTATGTTTCCAAAATGAAGAAAATGGTGGTATATTTATATAATTCAGATATAGCTTCATGTAAACTATTCCAATCACAGTGTTTATACAAAATTTGCACCACTCCATTCAATTTTCACCAAGCATTTTCAAATATTAACAGATGTGTGCCTAGGAGTACAAATCGTCAAGAACCTCATTGAAGGGAGCAAATTCACACACGAATACTTTAAAATGCAGCGGCTCTTCCCTAGTACTTCTCATCACAGTCAATAAGAATGCTTTCTGCAGAGGTACTCTTCTCTAGATTTCTGACTCAGGAGATATGGAGAATGACCTGGGAGTAGTTATTCAATTGTCTAAACCTGGAAAATGGATCTGACCTAACCTTTAACTTGAGTAATCACTGCAAAAATGGCCATGGCATCTGATAACAGTATAATCAACCTCCCTATTTATCAAACTTGGGTCTGATAACTTTCATTAATTTTAATAATTGAGAACATCCAAAAAAGTAATCACACATGTGTGCATACACATGGGCTTTGAACACTGCTAGCATTATTGAAATGATTTAAAAATCCTCCTCAAAGTCTCTTTTGAAGGAGACAATAAACACTGAGCTATATTAGGGTATAAAACAATGGTTTCATTAAGCTGGGGTCAAACCTTACAGCATTATGGAAGAGTTTCAAGGAGTAGTCATATTTTGTCTACCTACCATATAGTTGTTTTTTTTTTTTAAGAGGTGTCCACTATAGGGTGCGTGCACTCCCTAGAAAAACAGAGAGAGACAGAGAGACAGAAAGCGAGAAATCACCCCCAGGGGGATGGCCACGCCACAATCACTTCTCCTCCATTTTCCTCTCAGGATCTTGGGCGCACACACACACACGCGCCCGGCGTGAGTTTAAGCTACCAGGTCCGGGACTCAAACCGTGGTCAACTACATGGGAATCCAGCAACATAGCCATTACACTGTTGGTCCCTACCTACCAGTTTTCAGAAAGTTCAAATCATACCTTTAAGTATTCTACAACACTGGCAATTTGGCTGCCCTGATCTAGTTACCAACCACCAGCCTAAACTAGCACATTTAAAGTCTGGTCTTTGGACAGCTGGGTATCAAAAAACTTGAGTACTTATCAAAAATAGAGACTCTTCAATCCCACCCAAACCCTCTTGAAAACGAGTCTCTCACGAAGGGTATGGAGTAGGAGTGTGGACTCCTACAAATTTTACAAAGAATTCTTACCCAACTTGACAACTGACACTGAATCTATACTTAGAGTCTAAATTTGTATAGCTCTCTTTATGACTTGTGAGGACTCATTTTTGTGAAGAACAGCTATACAATATAGCATGAATAGTTTCAGTTGTGTGCCCACTCTTTGAAGAGTTCCAGGAGGTGAGGAAATTCATGCAAGACCTAAAAGAGGAATTTTACACTTTACAAAAGAATCAGATGGAACTGTTAGAGATGAAGGCTATAATACAAGAAGTCAAAATTTCCCTTGAAAGTATTAAAAGCAGACTAGATCATACAGAAAGTAGAATCTCAGATGTAGAAGAGAAAATTGCTGGCCTAGAAAAATCCACCACGAAGACTGAGAAAATGGCCCAGAAATTTGAGAATAATATACGAAAAATACTAGATACAATTAAATGTCCAAACATCCAGATAATAGGCATCCCAGAAGGCGAAGAAACTCATAAGGGCATTGATAATCTATTCCATGAAATCCTGCAAGAAAACTTTCTAAACCTGGAGAGGCACTGAAAGATTCAGTCCCAAGAAGTACAGAGGACCCCAAATAGAATCAATCCTAGAAGATCTTCTCCAAGACACATTATAGCCAGATTGACCAAAACCACAGACAAAGATAAGATACTAAGACTGGCAAGGGAAAAACGGCAAGTTACCTACAAAGGGTATCCCATCAGACTGACAGCAGACCTCTCATCAGAAACAATGCGAGCAAGGAAAGAATGGGAAAATATATTCAAAGTATTAAGGGAAAAGCAATTTCAACCAAGAATTCTGTACCCAGCAAGATTACCATTCATTTAGAGGAATTTCACACTTTACAAAAGAATCAGATGGAACTGTTAGAGATGAAGGCTATAATACAAGAAGTCAAAATCTCCCTTGAAAGTATTAAAAGCAGACTAGATCATACAGAAAATAGAATCTCTAATGTAGAAGAGAAAATGGTTGGCCTAGAAAAATCCACCGCGAAGACTGAGAAAATGGCCCAAAAATTTGAGAATAATATGCGAGAAGTACTAGATACCATCAAACGTCCAAACATCCGGATAATAGGCATCCCAGAAGGTGAAGAGACTCATAAGGGCATTGATAATCTATTCCATGAAATCTTACAAGAAAATTTTCCAAACCTGGAGAGGCACTCAAAGATTCAGTCCCAAGAAATACAGAGGACCCCAAATAGAATCAACCCAAGAAGATCTTCTCCAAGACACATTATAGCCAGATTGACCAAAACCACAGACAAAGACAAGATACTAAGACTGGCAAGAGAAAAAAGGCAAGTTACCTACAAAGGGTATCCCATCAGACTAACGGCAGACCTCTCATCGGAAACAATGAGAGCGAGGAGAGAATGGGAAAATGTATTCAAAGTATTAAGGGAAAAGCAATTTCAACCGAGAATTCTGTACCCAGCAAGGTTATCGTTCATTTGGGAAGAAAAGACACGAACTTTCCCAGATAAACAAAACCTGAAAGAATTTACCAGCACCAGACCGGATCTCCAAGAAGTTCTTAAGGGAGTGCTATGTCAGTAAAATTAAATGCAGACACACAGAAATAAGAGTTCAGAAACTAAGAAAATGGGCAACTTAATTGTAGGGCCAAAAGCTGGAGTTGAGTATTACATCCCAGATTTCAATCTGGAACATCGAACCTCAACAGATACAGAAGAAAGATTAAGTACATGAGACTGAACTGATGAAACAGTATTCTACGACTTGACTAAAATATTGCTGCTTTTCTTCTAAGCTTTGTTGTCCGGTTTTAAGGATTTTTGTCCTGTCTTCAGCTATCAATAGATTCATGTTCCGACTATTTGAACAGAATACTAACCTGTTTCTAGGCTTTAAGTTTCAAAGAAATATCCTTACCAGTTCAAAACTGCTTTTCTTGAAACCATCGGCTGATCTTGCTATTGAAAGTAGTTAGATTACTTATGATATTGTGTGATCAACGAAATGTTGGGGGAAAAGGGATTGAAGACAACTGTAGACAGCAGAGATAGTGTAATAAGAGAGTGGAATAGGGCAGAGGGCTAGGGTAAAAAACATATATATATATATGAAAGTAGAAATGGAATATTATGGATGATAACATGCAAGATTAAGCCACTATGCAGTTTATTCTAGATGAGAAACCACATTTAGTATGTTGTGATGATGATCAGGGAATGAAGGTAAATTAATAAAAAAAATTCAGAAGAAAAAAAGCATTAAAAATACCTATTTGATGACTGCAGTAAGCTATATAGCCCTAGCTAGGTGCTACTTTATAGTATGTTCATTCTATTCACTGAGGTTTATGCCTAAAGTCAGACTTGAGTTCATGGATATGTATATATCAGCTGTGCTTGCTATTGAAAATATTTAGATTTATTAAGATATTTAGTGAAACAATAAAATGGGGGAGGCATAGAAAGCAACAATAGATACCAGACACAGTGTGGGAGGAGGGCAGGAGTTGGCAGAGGGTGAGATAGAGAATCAAGGATGGGAAAAAAGGCAAAATATACAGGAAACAAGAAATGGAAAATTATTTGTTGACAATAACAATGTTGATGTGCTTGATTGAGCCAATATAAAGTGTATTCTGAATGGAAAAATCTCATTTTATGTGCTATAATGATGTACAGTGAATGAATGTAAATAAAAAAAAAAAGAAATTGGAGAAAATAGCAAGAAGAGTCCAGGGATATTGACTCCAGCATTAAACCTTCCACATTTCCTTTTCCTTAAACTTTTAGATTAAGGTATTAAAGGCCTTCAGCTGGGGGAAGATTATTAAGTTAGCTATTGAAGTTCTACCTCACTGCCCCAGTGGTCAAAGTAAATTCTGACAAAAAATTCAGCACGACAGAGAATATGATGATGGAATTAACTTTCCTACCTTCCAAACAGACAGTAGCAACCATCTAGTTGCTTCTTAATGCCTTGACAATTTTTGTATTAGTTTTGGTAGTCACTTTCCCATTAGCAGAGACATATTACAGAAAAGCAAAGTAAATCAAATAGGCAACCTTCTTTATCATCTTTGCCTATGAATTTCTGTGATATTTAACATTCCTGCAGTTTTTCAGAAAAAGCAAAATTTTAAAAAATTATTTTATTCTGAAGTTAGGATATGTATTCTTGAGTAGTTGAAGTTAGAGAGGGAGATGGTAAAACATGATAAAATATATGCCACATAATTATCAATATTGGACCCTTTTCTGGGTAAGGAAATGAAGCTGCCTAGTTGGGGAAAAAAAAATCAGCCTATACCTAGGATATTGAACTCGGGTTTCCATGTTAAAATTCAAGTCTATGCTGTCAAACATTCCAATTTCAATGTTTTAAGAGAAGCCCCCCAACATCTACATTTTTATGTAAAAATGCCCTTTTTTCTTTTGTTTTTGATTTGCTAGAGGGTACCTGGGATCATTGGAGAGAGCGGGAAAGCAAAAAAGCACTCCCCATGTGGAATGGTCACACTGTAGTCCCTTCTCTTCTATTTCTCCTTTCTGAATTTTGGGTATGCACTTTCCTGATGTGTTTTTCAAGCTACCAGGTCTGAGACTTGAACCGCACAATCACACATAGGATCCAGTCACAGAAACCACCACACCACTTGCTGGCCCAGTAATCTCCTTTTTAAATGTTTGCAACTAAATCTGTATTTTCAAAAGCATAGTAGAAGAGATATTAAACATGTTTCTTTGTCACACCTGTAGGTCAACAGTTTATAACCTCTATTCTGATGCTTACTTTCCTCAACACAAGTCGACAAATACATATTTAATCCTATAAAAGTTTTAACACATGTTTGTATACATACACAAATATACAAACATTAGAAGAAATCCAAGTGGGTTTGCAAATCCCATGCCACTTTCTATATCAGTACTAGTGGTTACTACAATGATTTAAAATTACTTTTTATGTGTCTATATCCATAACAAACTGCAAGCTAGCTCACTCGCTCATTCTCTCTCTCTCGTTACTGAAGGGCACGTGTGTTTGCCAGAGAGAGAGAAACAAAACACCCCTAATGGGTCATGGTCATGACACAAACCATTCTCTTCCATTTCTCTACCTTGTCGGAATTTGGGGTACACATGTACATGCCCTCAGCATGTTTTTAATGCAGCAGGGCGGGAATTCAAACCACATGGTTGGCAATGTAGGTACTGGCTCCCTCAATCACTAGGCCACATGGCCAGTCCCACAAACCATAAGGTCTTATTTTTGTATTACTAGAACCATAGCTACTTTAGTGTCACTTAACAAAGGCTTACGAAATAAATGAATAAATGAAATCAAATACCTATTTATTCAGCCATGTACAATCCAGCTCCGAATGCACAGTGCTTGACCACTAAGCTATTAAACAGTATAAAAGTCTAAAAATTTAATGATGGCCTCATTTACACTTTTTTTTCCGGGACACTGTTTATAGTATATCTTTGATATGCAAAAGGTACCTGAAGGTCATTTATATATCATTTTAGATTATGTAGCTAGAAACTTAGTCAAACAGAGATTACTATACATCAGAACAAACCAATAACAATAAATATGCACAGTATGTTAGATACTATGACTGCTGGATCCGAGAAGATACTGTAAAATTGAAACTACCAGAGCTTTCAGAATAGCAATTTCTAAAGTCTTATCTACATTTAATGACTTTAAAACTATAAAAACTGGTTTAAACCAAGAAGCTC
The DNA here is from genome assembly GCF_000334495.1 of Tupaia belangeri chinensis. Classification (NCBI taxonomy): domain Eukaryota; kingdom Metazoa; phylum Chordata; class Mammalia; order Scandentia; family Tupaiidae; genus Tupaia; species Tupaia belangeri. The sequence continues at coordinate 1,297,983 of NW_006159732.1, forward strand.
AAATCAACAGAAACAGATAGGAGAGTCTTTAGACTATCAGAGACTATCAAAGGTAACTAATGGCTTTGTTTGTTTTAGGGTTTTGCCATAGGTGTGTGCACTCACTAGAGACACAGAGAGAGGAAAAGTAAAAACCACCTTCCAGGGTGGATGGCCACTATACAATCCCTTCTCCTCCATTCTTCTCTTGGGATTTTAGGCATGCATGCACACATGCCCAGCATGAACACTGCCGAGTCTGGGACTCAAATTGTGATTGGCCATGAAAGAATTGAGCACCTTAACTGCCATGTCATCTGCTGGTCTCAAATTGGCATTTTTTAAAAAAGGTTTTTGCTATGTTGCGGTCACTGGCCAGAGAAGAGAGACAGTGAGAAGGAAAGTGAGAAATCAACTCCAGGAAGGATGACCATGCTGCAATCCCTTTTCCTCCACTCTCCTCTTGGGATTTTGGGCTTGTACGCACATGCACCCAGAGTGATTTTCAAGCTTCCAGGTCCAGGACTTGAACCACAGTAGGCCATGTGGGAGTCCAGTACCTTAACCACTACACCACCTCCTGGCCCCAAGCAATTTTCTTTTTTATTTATTTCTATTTATTTACTTATTTCGATGAGCAAGAGAGAAAGACAGAGAGACAAAGAGACAGCACCCTCAATAGGGTCTTTATGCTGTGATTCACCTCCCGCCTCATTCAGCTCCAGATCATGGGCATATGTATGTCTGGCACAGTCAGGGTGGTCTCCAGATGCAAACCCAGAACATTCCCACGTGGATCAGCTTTGTAGAGCACCAAAGCTGAGTCACCATCCAATCTGACAAGCAATTTATTTTTTAATTGAGAGGTTTAAATCTGGAATTACAAAGACTACTTCACTTTACTACAAATAAATTTCTATTTTGAGCGATATACTTTCATTTTCATCAATATCAGAAACAGGAACTGCTAGGTTTCACAATGGAATATGCTACATTAAAAAGTGTCATGATTCTGTTGCCAAGAGAGGGAAAATGAGTAAAGAGAAAAATCAGAAAGTGAATTCATTGACTCAGGTGATTCTGAGTTTAGAAAAATATTAAAATAAAATATGCAGTCAGTTAAGATACATTTGGCAAACTCCACACTGCCTCTCTCACGGAATGCAATGAAAAACTTTGGACAGAACACATGCAACAACCATCAGAGGATTCTAAAAAATAAATGGTAGCAGGCATTTCAGAGAAGGAAACCAAAATTCAAAGTATAAAAATCTGGCAGTGAGTTCTACTTCTAGCCCCTATTCTGCACTCAAGGCAGCGTGAATTCCCGAAATGCTTACTAGAAGCAGACAAAAAGAACTGTAAGAGAAGTCCTCTCATTCTACCCCAAAGAACAGGAATGGGGATTCCACAGGGATAGAGGATTCTGGTAGGGAGGTTTGAAATATGGGTAGAATGATGAGTTTGGGGGTAGGTAAAGAAACTGTTCTGAATCTGCATTTTTAATGGTTGTTGTAAGACTATAAGCATTCGTCAAAATACACAAAACTGACCAAAAACAAAACAAAAACCATGGATTTTGCTGTGTGTAATAAAAACAAAAAATTTTTGAAAATTTAAAATTTAAAAAAACTAAATAGTAAAATGATTATTTTTAAAAACTAAAAAATAAAACTGAAAAAACAAAACAATGTACAGTGGGTGCATAGTAATCTACTGTAAATAAGTACCCTTTATCCTAAATGCTTTAGACGATGTACATATACAAGATATTGTATATTTTTGAACTTTGAAATATTTTCATACACATAAGGAGGTATCTTAGGTATAGGAGTCACATTAAACATGAAATTTATTTTATGTTTCATATATGCCTTGTACTCACAGCCTGAAGGTAATTCTATATGATAGTTTTATATTATAGTTTTTTACTGTAACCCATCATGTGAGGTAAGGTGAGGACCTTTCCATTGTTATATCAGGTTGGTGCTCAAAAAGTTTTGGATATTCAATCATTTCATATTTTGGATTTTCACAGTAAGGATGCTCAATCTGCACCAGAATTTAAAAAAACAATTTTCTGTTCTTTTTATCCCTTCCTCTGAAAAGTTCAATCTCTGACACACAGGAAAATACACAGGTTCAGGAGAGATGTAAAAGGTGCCAAGTCAAAAAAAAGTAGCAGGTGATAAGAATTCAACAAAAATATGAGTAGCTGTACTCTGTGGGAGTTGACATTTCTGTCCGAGTTAGCTACATACCAGCTGAAACAATAACAAAAAACCTTCATAAGAATCATGACAGGGTACCCTCTAAGATATCTACTTTTTTTTTTTTTTTTTTTTTTTGGGGGGGTTTTTTGCTTTAGGGGCCGGGGCGCCCCC
>NW_006159732.1:1300376-1337225 GCF_000334495.1 Tupaia belangeri chinensis
CCCCCAGGGGGGATGGTCACGCCGCAATCCCTTCTCCTCCATTCTCCTCTCGGGATCTTGGACACGCACGCACACGCGCCCGGCGTGAGTTTTAAGCCACCGGGTCCGGGACACGAACCGCGGTCGACTACGTGGGAGTCCAGCGACATAGCCATTACGCTAACTGCTGGTTCCCTAAGATATCTACTTTCAAACAAAACTTACTAGACATGTAAAGAAAAGAAATGATTACATCTAAGAAGTGAAAAGCAGAGTCCATAGAAATAGATTCCAACTTGGTTCAGATATTAAATTTGTAATACAAATACTTCATAGAGCTACTAAATATGTTCACAGAATTAAAGCATAAAATTGATCTTATAGGTAAGGGAATAGAAAGTTATGAAAGAGGTTGAAATGGAGAGTATAAAACACACACACATATTCAGCTCATAATGGCTCCATAGTAGTAAGAAAGAATTAACTTAAAATGTGGACAGAGGCCAATATGAATCAAAACTACCATCCAAATACTACGTGAGTAAAAAGAGGTAAGCATTTATGATAATAAGAGGCTCTCTCATTATCAGTAAAAATACATATTATTTGTTGTTTTTACTAAATGTAATGGTCATTAGCAAATAATGTCCCAACTTCTATATTTCAAAGGAAATAATACAAAAGTATGTGTTTTTAGTACAAAAAGTGCTGTTACAGCAAAACACATTTTCAAACAGCTTAATACAAAATACTACAGCTAAACTGAAAAGTATGCAAGATTATTATATCTGCCATCTCTAATCTATTATGTATAGTAAAAAAAGCAGTGAACTTAAACATACTCAATAGAAACTATCAAGTAAAACAACAATAACAAACATAAAACAAAAAAGCAAAAACAATTCAGAGGAAAACTGAAGGCCCTCAAGTACTTGTGAAACAATATAAAATAGTCTAATATATACATAATTGAAATCCCAAAATGAAAGGTACAATAAAAAAATTATGAAATTATGACTGAAAATTTTCACAAACTAGAAGAAAATACTAGGGTATAGATCTAACAAGATGAACACATTTACAAAGGAAGATTATTACAAAGAAAATTAGTCCTAGACACAATAAACTGCTAAAGCACAAAAATAAGGAGAAAATCTTGAAAGCAGCCAGAAAAAGACTACATTTATGGGATCAGCAATTAGCATAATGGCTATGTCGCTGGACTCCCATGTAGTGGACCACAGAATTGTTCACAGAATTAAAGCATAATTACCTTCACAATATAATGTTCTAACTTTTACTTTAAAGACACATAGATTTTTTTCTTCTTCCTCTTCTTTTTTTTCTTTCTTCTTTTTTTTTTTTTTGGAGAGGTTGATGCTATAGGGTACATGTGCTTGCCAGAAAGACAGAGAGATAGCAAGAAGTCTGGGACCCAGAGGCTTAAACTCAAGCTCTATAGGGTACATGTGCTGCCCAAGATCCCGAGAGGAGAGTAGAGGAGAAGGGATCGTGGCGTGGCCATCCCCCCCGGGAGGTGATTTCTTGCTTTCTTTCTCTGTCTTTCTGGCAAGCACATGTACCCTATAGCATCAACCTCTCCAAAAAAAAAAAAAAAAAAAAGACTACATTTATATACAGGGGAACAAATGGTTAGCAGCTTACTTATAGGCAAGAAAATATTAGAATGACATATTTTAAAAAGTGGAAAGAAACGGTTACCAACCTAGAATTCTATACAGAGAAAAAATATGCTTCAAGAATACAAGTTAATAAAGATATCCTGGGATTAAAAAAACTTAGAATTCATCACTAACACATATATACTACAAAAAATTTTACAGGGAGTTCTCTGAGCTGATTGAATCAACTCAAATCTGTGAGAAAAGATGATGTGAATGAAACAAGGTATAAATGTAAGTAGAGAGAAAATATTACATATACTTCCTTTTTTGCTATCATTCTTTTAAAAGATATATGAGCCTTGGGACCAGCAGTTGGCAGATCGGACTCCCATGTAGTCGATTGCAGCTCAAGCCTCAGACCCGGTGGCTTAAACTCACTCTGGGCGCGTATGCGTGGCGTGCCCAAGATCCTGAGAGGAGAATGGAGAAAAGAGATTGCAGCAAGGCCATTCCCCCTGGGGGGTGACTTCTTGCTATCTCTCTGTCTTTCTGGCAAGTGCATGTACCCTATAGCAAAAACCACTCCCTCCCCCCCCCAAAAAAAAGAAAAAGAAGAAAAGATATATGTGTCTTTAAAGTAAAAGTTAGAACATTATATTGTGAAGGTTAATTTTATATAGATATATAGTATACACTATTAAAAACAGCAGTAAAGAGTAAATATCTCCTGTTCTTAGCAGAAGATATACAGCAACAAAGGGAAAGTCATGTAAAAAGGCAGTCAGTGAAAGAGAACTGTTAATTCAGAACTCTATATTCAGTACTTTAAACCTATTGTGCTATATCCTTTTTTAGCCTCTATGTTTTCTGATGAGGATTCCCCTGTACTAATAGACCTGTCAATTTTGCAGATTTATATTATGCTATTAATGTTCAAAAATTTGAACATACATTTCATTGGGTTGATCATGTTCAGAGTTTGTTCAGCTGACACACAATGAAAGGAGCTATTTGTACTGTAAACAGTACACAAATGACTGATATTCCTGATATATGTGGAACATGATATCAAAAATTCAGTATAAACAAATAAGAAAAGACCATGAGAGAGCTCCTGAGGGCAATACTGGTACTTGAGCAACAAACAGAAATAATGATAGTAGTAGATATGGATACCTAGGAAAAAATGTAGATGCCCATTACTCTGTGTATGCATGCATGTGTGTGTGTGTGTGTGTGCGCACACACACATATATTATATATGTATATAAATATATATATAAAGTGTGTGTTTATTTATTTATTATTATATATATAAATAAATAAAAGACAAAGTACAACTTGTCATTTCAGAAGAATAATTGTAAAAGGAAAGAAGAAAACAGAAGATCACCACTAGGCAAACACCACAGTAATAACTATCTCACACAAAATTCACTGATGAATGCTAAAATTAATAGGCAAAAATATTTTGGAAAGAGTATTTCCAAAGTTATGAAATATCTTCCTTTTGGTATTTATTAACTAAAAAATTAAAAGTAATTTTATAGTGGAGAAACTCAGCATATGCTACCATAAACAAGTTGTCAAGATTAGTATTACAAACCACACCTTGTTATGACACTGAGAAGGACACATTGCTTCTATGGTAATCTTGCCGATAATGCATAACCTCACTTTTAGAAAGAAAATGAACTCAAATACAAAATCGTACAAAATAACTGTCTAGTACTTTTCGAAAGTGTTAAGGTCACAAAAGAAAAGCAAACAATGAAGAGCTTTCATGGATAGGAGACAACAAATACATGATAACTAAATGCAAAGTGGTATCCTGGCTTGGGAACTAAAAATCTGATAAAATTCAAATAAGGTTGGTAATTTAGTTAATAGTATTCTACCAGTACTATTCTACTTCCTGACTGTGAAAATTATACTAGGGTCATGTATAAGGTGTTAATATAGGAAGAAGCTGAAGGTTATCTGGGAATTCTCTGTGATATTTGTGAAATTTTCTTGGAAGTCTAGAATGTTTTAAAAATATGTACTTGTTAAGTTCTAGAAAAACTATAGTAATAGATTAATTTAAAGCAGATAATTGTCTGCCATGGGCCAGGGGTTAAGGTAAGAAAGTAGACTGCAGAGGGGAAAAAGAGAATGCTACTAGATGATGAAAATTTTTTATATCGTAATCATGTTGGTAGTTAATGACAATATTCTGTTGATAAAACTCATCAAATTATGCACTTCAACTAGCAAATCTTGGTATGTAAATTACACCTCAATAAAGATGACAAAGAATTCCAGATTTAAGTAATACCTTCATTTAAAAAAGCATTGGGCTGTAATCCCAATAAAAGCAGAATACAGGGGCGTGGTGGCGCCCGCCCTATGGCCAATAAAGCAGAATACAGAGAAGAAATTCAAAATAAGATTATATGTGTGTTTACCAGATTAATTAACTGAGTGTGTACCACATCTTCTACCAAAACTGCTGTTTCATAAAGAGGCCTCCGTGCATCACCTAAAGAAAACCTGCAAAAATAAATAAATACATTAATTAAATAAATAAAATAGAAAACAACCAATATTAAGAAATGCACAACTAAAGAAGGCAATAAATGAAACATATTATAAGAATCAGCTTAATACAAAGAATACACATTGTTCTCTCTCAAATGACTGAATGGATATACAATTTTTTCTAGACAAAAAACAATGAAGCTCTTCTATACAAGTTGTAACTTAGATAGCAAAAAAGTGCAGTATTATATTAGGTTATTTCTAGACTTATATTTTTTAAAGGGTACTCACCATTTTAAAATGCAAAATTCTAACAATCACCATAATATAAGCAATCATAAAATCATGTAATTACATCCAAATTATCAGTGTGTGCAGTGCACAGTGATAGAGTATATGAAGGTAAAAAAAAAAGTATGTGATATAATAAACACTGAAAATCACTATGCAAAATGTATATAGATGACATCAACTAAAATTTCCAATTACATATAAGCAAATTTTCAGGAATGGATTACAAAGTTGGTCTTAAAATTCCCTTTCTCAACTTTCATATGGTGGACTACATATGTACAGAATCCTCTCATAGTAAAGACCACTTGAAAATGAACAACAAAAAAAAATCATGTTTTAACTAGCAGAAAAGACAAAACAGAAGTCAGACAAGATGAGAAAATAGTTACAAATACACTGTAAAGTTATATGTAATCCAATGTAATATAAAGAAGATTATGATGATAATAAAAATTAAAAAAAAGAAAATAGAGTTACACAGAATAAATGAGCACTATATCTAAAATTTATTGTAAAGGCTTATTCACAGCAACCAGAGCTTTGATTGAACAAGCTTAGCATTCAACATATACGGAAGAATGGAGACACAGGCAAGGAATAATGTTAGTCTGAAGAACTCAACTTGGAGTTAATAAATCTAACAACCAGTGACGGTGATACGTTTAGTGTATAAAGTAGGAAAATACTCATTCCACTGAATGCACGTTGCTTGCCTACTTTAGCCAAGGTTCTGAGTGAAAAAGAGAAAAAAAAAAAGAAGAAAGAAAGAAATAAAAACATTCTTTCCTCAGAATTGTTAACCATAAATTCAATTTTATGATTTGCTACCCACAGAGCCTAAAATAAATACCTAAATCTTAAAGCCAAAACTTAAAGTGATATATATATTGATAGTGTGCCCATAGGTACTTGGCAGAAACAAATGCAAATCACATCTTGGAGAACACATTTAGAACAAAGACCTGAAAGAATTTGTATAGATGACATATTGAAGACCATAAATTCGAAATGAAAATTCACTACATACACTAGGGAACAGTTCATCTTGAGTAAGAGTGAGCAGGACAACAAAAATACTATACTCCAGAATCTCTGGGATACAACAAAGATAGTACTAAGAGGAAAGTTTATAGCAATTAGTAATTATGAGAAAAAAATAGAAAGACTGCAAATAAACAACCTAATAATGCCTCTGAAGGAGCTGGAAAGTCAAGAAAAATGAAACCCAAAGTAATAGAAAAAAATAAATAGTAAGTGTCCAAGCAGAAAAAATGAAATAGAAAAAAAAAAAAAAAAACAGTAAAAAAAAATCAATGTATCGAAAAGCTGGTTCAAGGGAAGAACAGAAGACATAATCGTTATATTGCTGGACTCCCACATAGTTGACCATGGTTCAAGTCTCAGACCCAGCAGCTTAAAACTTACACTGGGCACGTGTGCATGCATGTCCTAAATCCCAAGAGGAGAATGGAAGAGAAGGGACTGTGATGTGACCATCCTCCAGGGGGCTGATCTCTTGCTTTCTGTCTCTCTGTCATTCAGGCAAGCACACACACCTGAGCAAAAATCTCTCTTCAAAAATAAATGAATAAATAAGTAAACTGGTTCAAGACCAAGTTTATTGACAAATCATTAGCTAGATTTAAAAAAGACAAAGAAGAATCAAATAAATAGCTAAAAAGTAAGTGAAAAAATTTCAACATGTATTTTCATAAGGGAAATGCCAATCAAAACAACAATGAGGTATCACTTAATCTCCATCTGAATGACTATAATTAAAAGAAGAAGTGCTGGAGAGTACTGCTTGGGGAAAGAAAATTAGAAGAGGCACTGAGGAAAACAGTATGGTGGTTTCTCAAAAATCTAAAAATAAAACTACTGTATGACCTAGCTATCCCACCATTGAGTATATGCCAAAAGGATAGGAAATCACTCCATGGGAGAGACACATATTATTCACAATAGCTAAGGTATGGACTCAATCTAAATGCAAACAAAACAAAACAAAACAAAACAAAAACAAAAACAAAAAAAAACAGATAAATGGATTGGAAAAATACGGTACATGTACAAAATGAAATACAGTTCAGTCATGGAGAATAAAATCCTGTCATTTGAAATAAAGTGGATGAACCTAGAAAATATAATGCTAAGTGAAATAAGCCAGACTCTGAAAGATTAAAAGAAGATATCCTTTTGTAAATTATATCCAATGTCTGTGAAACTGAAGAATTCAAAAGCTTAGAGAGAGGGAGAATAGCAGTTGATACCAGGAAGAACTTGGTGGAATATAGAAATGTAAGAAAATAAGGGTACCTGCAGGATGAATTACATTATATTTCAAGTTTACTTCTGTTCATTCTCCACTGATATTAATGGTTGTCTATGTGTAAGACTCTTAACACATGATTTAAAGGGACCAACAGTTAGTATAATGGTTATGTCACGGGACTCCCATGTAGTCGACTGTGGTTCGCATCCTGGACCTGGTGGCTTAAAACACGCTGGACAAGTGTGAGTGCATGTCCAAGATCTCAAGAGGAGAACGGAGGAGAAGGGATTGTGGTGTGGCCATCCCCCAAGGGGGGTGATTTCCTGCTTTCTGCCTCTCTGTCTTTCTCTCTCTGTCTGGCGAGCACACGTACCCTATAGCAAAAAAAAACCTCTCCAAAAACAAAAACAAACAAACAAAAAAGAAAACAAAGAATACTAGAACTATTATCAAAATGTATAACAGGACCTTTCTATGTAATGTTTAAGGATGTCAGATCCCACATGGCCAACTGCATGGTTCAAATCCTGATCCTGGTGGCTTGAAAACCAAGTTGGGCATGTGTGCCTGAATGTCTAACACCCCAACAGGACAGAGAAATGGAGGAGAGGGAATTATAATGTGATCAGGTCCCACTGAGGCTGCTTTCTTCCTATCCCTCTCTGTTTGTCTTTATGTTTCTTGCTGGCAAAAGTACATGCCCTCTCACAAGTAAAGATATATTTTTAAAAATTTAAAAAGAAAAAAATGTATACAACATAATGTACAATTCTTTGTTGAAGAAGATAAAATGAGTATATCCTTGACTTGATTATTATATACTGCATGCATGGTTTAAAAAAAATATTGTACCCAAAAGATATACATCTAATATAAAACAGAAATAATTTTAAAAAATTAAATTAAAAAATGAAAAAATAATGATAGCAGCAGAACCAGTTACACTCTATCTTCTCACCCAAATAAGATTGGTTTTATTCGATTCCAGATTCAAACATCTCTGTGAACACTAGGGCAGCTAACATTACAACTTCCTTGATAAGCATGTAATGAAAGTATGAAATGAAACAAGAACACTCATTAAGTGAACATGTGCTCCTCATTCTGTACACTTAAATACAGGAGGATGTATTCTGAACAAAAACCATGGGGTACTCTTTCCAAAAGCTTGTAAGATTATGACTCTTTTTTCCCTTTCCTTCTTTCCCTTCCCTTCCTCTCCTTTTCTTCCTTTCCTCCTCCTCTCTCTCCCTCCCTCTCTTTCCTTCCTTCTTTTCTCTCTCTTCTTCTTTTTGTACACATGTATGTCTTCCTCTCTCTCTCTCTTCATCACTCAAATTTCCAGTGGATACATGCTCTTGCCAGAGAGAAACAGATGGGGGTTGGGGGAGTAAGAAAACAACCTCTAACATGGCTCAGCCATGCAACAATCCCTCTTCCTCTACCTTTCCATCCAGCTAGGACCTTGGGCATGCACACACACATGCCCATCATGCCCTCCAAGTCACCAGGGCAGGGATTTGAGCCAAGTTTGGTCATGTGGGATCCCCCTTCCTTAACCACTAGTCCACAGGGCCAGCCTCTATGACTAACTCTCAATGCATTTTACCATTAAGCACGATCTTTTCCTGTTAAAGAAAAGTCTATGTATACAAAGTGCCAAAATAAATTAGAAAAGTGAATTACAGAGATATTTCCAAAACACAGAAAAAATTTTTTGGAAGTGTACACTGAATGTGACCCTGGTTATTGTGTTCCAAAAAATTAGTAAAACCTGGCCCAGCTGATAGCAGACTGAACTGTAGTGCTGGCAAATGGATGATCAACCATAGGTTTGGGTCCCTGGTTCGGCATGAAAATGCATTGCGAGTATGAACACATGCCCAAGATTCTGACAAACTGGGGCTAGGAAAGGGGTTACAAAGTGATGAGACCCTGTTGAAGGTGCTTTTGTCTCTCTTTCTTCCATGCATGCACACAGTCTAGCATGAATAGAAATAAATTTAAAACAAAATTAAAAAAAAAAAATGAAGGGGCCAGCCCCACAGCTTAGTGGTTTAGGGAGTGGGATCCCACATATGGCCAACGATAGTTCAAAGTCTATACCTGGTAGCTTGAAAACATACCACGTACAGGTTTGTGGGTGTTCCAAATCCCCAAAGTGTGGAGAAATGGAGAAGGGATTGTGGTATAACCACATCCAACTAGGAAATGCTTTGCCCCTCTCTTCTCTCTGTCTCTAGAACTCTGATGAGTACACATGCCCTCTGGCAATAAATAATAATAAAATAAAACCCCATTTCAGGAGTTTCTAACATGAATTTTTTTATAAAAAGTATTATAATTTTTTTAATTAAAAAAAAGACCTGCATATCAATTTTTTTACTCTACTTGACACCTTTTGTTAACAATCTATGATGAGATACCTGGTTCCATTACTCTGTATAATTAAATAATTGTTAAGCCTTTTGAAGAGAAAAGCAAGAACTTCAATCATGTTATTTTATTCCTCCAGGCCACCAAAGCATCATCAGGCCTTGACTATCTTATTTTTGCTGAAAAACATCCAGAAACTACCTTTCTAAAATAATTGAAACAGATATATTTTAACTACAATAACATTGTAAACTGATAAAGAACTTTTCTCACCTATTATTTAAAGCAAACTATAAAACACACAAAAAGGGTATTTTTTTTTTGAGAGTTTTTTTTCCGCTATAGGGTGCGTGCACTTGCCAGAAAGACAGAAAGAGACAGAGAGATAAAAAGCGATAAATCACCCCCCACGGGGGATGACCACACCACAATCCCTTCTCCTCCATTCTCCTCTTGAGATCTTTGGCACGCATTCACAAGCGCCCGGCGTGAGTTTAAGCTGCCGGGTATGGGACTTGAACCGTGGTCAACTACATGAGAGTCCAGTGACATAGCCATTAGGCTAACTGCTGGTCCCACAAAGAGGGTATTTTTGTCCATATTACACAAACTGGGAAACAGACAAGCAATAAAGTTATGGCATTAATGACAGTAAGTGACAAAACTGCATGACCTGAAACAATCACATACAAATGGAATTCTGTAGAATCAGATTTTTTGAAAAAAATATTCATTAAAATAGATATAAATGTGGTATACTATACCAGCACTTCCCAGATAGGGTCTAAGAGAAAAGTATACTGAAGATAAATGAGTTTGAGAAACATATTTAATTCTTATCTAGATTTGCAATGCAAATTAATACATTAGATGCTCTGAGATGTTAGGCAGGAAAGAAATTTCTAATTTTCATTGTACTTGCAGTGTAATCATTTTTTTTTCAGCTTTCAAAAAAAAACAAAATTTATTTTATTTTATTTTATTTTTGCAATTAATCTCTACTACAAAATGAATCTTGCCAGCACGAATACCCTGCATTTCAGTCCACTCAAAGACATTACCATACACCTTGTTTTCAACAAATAATCTTCCAGCTTTGTGTTCATTAAATATCTTGCTTTTCCTCCCCTTTGATTATTTTCCTCCTCCCCTCCACTGCCCACCCTTCTCTCATACTGTCTCTAGTATCCAGTTGCTCTCCATGCTTTATACCTTACAGTCTTTCAGTTTCTGCCACAGAGTGGTCATTCAGTATTCACGAGTACAGACATATAATGCCTCTCTTTCATAGTCTGGCTTTCTTCACTTAGCAGTCAGTTTTCCATATTTGTCCACTTTCTATTAAAGGCCAGGATCTCATTGGTTTTCATGGCTGAGTAGTATTCCATAGTGTATTCCATGTGCAATACTTTTACAATCCACTCATCTGTTCTTGGCCATTTGGGTTGATTCCATTGGTAATCATTTTTTAAAGCCCATTTAGATAAATAGCACTGAAAATCAATTTAGCATATAGTGACTTAAGCAAAGGACCCCAAATATACTACAGCCTAAGATGTCAGAACTTTAAAGCAAAGTTCTTAGGTTTTTAAATGACAAGATGATGGTGATAATAGAAAATATTTGGAATTTCAAAAAAAATTAATTTGCTCACTAACAAATATGAATTTTAGGTCTATATCATATCAGATACTTAATTTTACACTTGCTAGAAATTTTTAAATTTTTTACAAGCTAAGGAAATGAATGATTTTTTTTTTTTTAATTTGCTGGAGCGCACATGTGCTTACTGGAGACAGAGAGAGAGAGAGAGAGAGAACCTCCCCACCACATTCACAAGATAGTCACATTGTAATCCCCCTTCTTCCATTTCTCTCTCCTCCTTTCACACACACATGTGCCCAGTAAGTCTGAAGCCACTGGGTCCAGGATGCAAACCTCATCATCAGCCATGTGGGGTCCAGCTGCCTTAACTATCAGGTCACTGGCTGGCCGAGAAATGAGTGATTTTTAAGTAGTCACAGTAGTAATAATAAGCTTCCAGCAGGAACAACCAGTTTTAAAGCTCTTTAATGAATCATCAAATTACAACAGTTAATTTCTCAAACTCAGTCAGAAACATGTTCCAGAAAACATACCCATGTGGGCCAAACAATCAACAACTGTCTCATATGAGTAATCTCTCTTTTAAAGATGTCATCCTCCAGAACACTACCAATCCATAAATCCCATACTTCCTCTAAATTATACAGAAGATCAGAAGTCTTCGTTGCTGAGAAACTGTACTTAATCAGCACATATCTCTCCTTTTGGTAGGAAGCAATAAATCCGGTTTTCTCTTTTTATTTCAGACATTAAATGATGATCTCATTATATCTGACACAGTGTTTGGGAAAGTCTCTTCTTACAGACCTGTCAACTCCCGCTCTTTCTTTCCTCTTTCTATCCCATGGAAAAGTTAAAAACAAAACAAAACAAAAACAAAAACAGAAACAAAAAACAGCACAATGAACACTTACATTGTCTTTATCTAGAAATAGATCAATAGTTAACATTTTAGCATACTGCTCTTTCACTCAAAAAGATTTATACACACATGCACACACTTGTATCTTCATACATATTTTGTTTTCTTTAAATGGCAAACATTTATTAAGTGCTTTATGTGTACCAGGCATGCTTACATGTATTATTATGTTATTTAAACCTCTCAAAGACCCTACTACTCACTATCACTGTGCTTGTCCCTCCACCTCCTGGAGAGATATTCTTTACAGTAAGTGAAATTATGCTCCTTTGTTCACTTCTACACACCATACTTAGTCTTCCCCTTCAGAACTATTGATAGATAAATTTCAAATCCTTCCTTTAGAACTGAAGGTCTTCATAAATGTTAAGAAAGCTTGTTTTTAAAAGTTTCTTTTTAGGGACCAGCAGATGGTGTAATGGTTATGTCACTGGACTCCCATGTAGTTGACCACAGTGTAAGTCCCAGATCTGGTGGCTTAAAACTCACACCAGGTGTGTATGCATGCATGTCCAAAATCCCAAGAGGAGAATGGAGGAGAAGAGACTGCAAGCATGACGATCCCATCGGGGGGCTGATTTCTCACTTTCTATTTCTCTCTCTGGTGAACGCATGTACCCTATAGCAAAAATCTCTCTCTTTTAATAAAAAAGTATTTAATTTTTTTTTGGCTATAAATAGCATCTTTTAAAAACAGCTTTACTGGGACCAGCAGTTCGCGTAATGGCTATGTCACTGAACTCCCATGTAGTCGACTGTGGTTTGAGTCCTGGACCCGGCTGCTTAAACTCATATCGGGCATGTATGTGCATGCCCAAGATCCCGAAAGGAGAATGGAGGAGAATGGATTGCGGAGAGCCATCCCCCCTTGGGGGGTAATTTCTCATTTTCTGTCTATCTCTGTCTTTCTGGCAAGCGCATGCACCCTATAGCAAAAACCTCTCCAAAAAAAGAAAAAAACAAAAACAAAAACAAAATAGCTTTACTGAGGGGCCAGCAGTTGGCATGGTGGTTAAGGGTGCTGGACTCCCACATGGCTGACCGCAGTTCAAGTCCTGGACCTGGCAGCTTCCTTTCTCACTTTCTCTCTCTCTCTGTCCCTCTCTGGGCAAATTACAATAAATAAATAAAGTTAAATAAAACAATCCTTAACAACAACAACAAAAAAGAACAGCTGTACTGAGATATCCTTTATATACTGTAAAATTCAATTATTTAAATTCACAAATTCAATGATTTTTTCAGTAAATTTACTAAACTGTCACCACATCCAATTTTAGAACATTTCCATCATTTCAATACATGGTCTCATGCCTGGTCACAGACAATCTCCATTCCCATTCCTGGCCCAAAGCAACCACGAAATCTACTTAAACAAAACAGGTATTCTTTTCTAGTCTTCTTCAAGGTTAAAAACTCCTTACTTTTTATGATTCAGACCTCAGTGTAAATGGCATATCCTTGGAAAGACTTTCCCAACTACTACTGCTTAACCCTCTTTCATGGATCATGATAGTTTAGCATTTATACAGTTTATATGGTTACGTTCTACCCAAGTTTTTACAAAAAGAAAAGGTTTCAAGACTTTAATATACAGAAGAAATAAAAACTTATAGCCTAAATCATGAACAAATCCTAAGCCAAATATGAAGTCCTGTAACAAAGACACATCCTTGAGAAAACAGATTCACTAATTAGTATTTGTGGGCTAGAAAGAGATGACTGGGTCAGCTCCATGGCCTGGTGGATAAGGCAACCAGATCCCAAATGGCCAATCTCGTGGTTCAATGCTAGACTTTGTGGCTTAAAAAACACACTGAATATGGGTGCGTGTGTGCCCAAAATATCAAAAGGATGAGGAGATAGAGGAAATGAGAGTGCAGTTGACCATTCCCCATGGGAGGGGGATGCTTTCTCCTTTCCTCTCTGTAGCAAGTACACAAGATCTCTAGGGGGGGAAAAAAAAACAAAAACAAAACAAAACAACAACAACAACAACAAAAACTTGAATCACCATTCCAGGTGCCGTTGTCTGGAATACTCTAACTCATTCAGAATAACATTATGGGAGACATTGTTGAACATCTTGCTGAAAACATTTACTCTACTGCAATCGCATTATCCTATCTAAAGAAAAATCATTTTAATCTGATATGAATCTGAATTCATGAAACTTCTTAGTAGCTATGGATCCAGATTTTGTTTTAAACCGATGCAAAATTCACCGTGGTATAATGACTAGAATCTCCCTTTCCCCACCATTTTTTAAAGTAAAACAAACTCAAGCCAAAAATGTATCTTAATTATATTTCCTTAAATAGCACTCTAGGAAAACCACCTGGCAATAATTAATACCACTACTATACATAATCTCTCTCCTAATGTGGTTGTAGTTGGAGAATTTAACCTACCTAAAACAGTGCCAAGTTGTTATATTACCAATTAAGCACCTTGAAAATTAATTGTACAAACATTGTGGCTGCCAATAGAAAAATACATAATATATTCCATGTATACTACATAATATATTTCACTTGCTTCTTCACCAGAGATTCAATTTGAATCAGCAGGTGTAAAATACAATTCTCTTTTTTAGATTATATAAGCTGGATCACAGTCACTCATGATCCGAGAAATTAAGTGTATCTCCAGTCTCAACAATATATTTCAAAAATGGAATTTAGAATGCCAGAGGAAACATATTTTCAGTTTATACTCCAGGACATGGGTAAAAGAGAGAAGACATGAGAAACAGGTCAAGATTTAATTAATTATATGTAGCAATTCTGAAAATAAACACAAAGCATACATTGGTTGATCTTTTAGTCTTACTTTATATTACAGTCTACAACTTAAAATTTTTGGTATTATAAATAAGAAACTTTTATAGATGTCTAAATGCACTATCACTGAAACTCATATATTAATCTTCAGATTATACTATAATAAATTAGCCTATACATCTAGAAGGTTATAATGAACACATGAAGCCTTCCAAGTGTACTACAAATATGAATAAAAGTATGTATCTATGCACCTACAACCACCAGCTTATAAAAGAGTAAGAATCGTCTAGGTACTAGCTCTGTGGTAGCAAATAAAATGGCTAATAGTAATTAAAATAAATAAAATAGTAGTTAAGACCTTGGCAAGAACCTTCACAGAATCCTACAATCTCCTTATTCCTTTGCTTGATAGGTAAGTCTCTGAAATCTGGCTTCAGTCTTTTTTTTTTTAGAGGTTTTTGCTATAGGGCGCGTGCGCTTGCCAGACAGACAGAGAGAGACAGAGAGACAAAAAGTGAGAAATCATCCCCTGGGGGGATGGCCATGCTACAATCCCTTCTCCTCCATTCTCCTCTTGGGATCTTGGGCACGCACGCACACACGCCCGGCGTGAGTTTAAGCCACCAGGTCTAGGACTCGAACCGCGGTCGACTACGTGGGAGTCCAGCGACATAGCCATTACGCTAACTGCTGGTCCCAGTCTTTTTGTTTGTTTGTTTGTTTGCAGACTTTTTTCGCTATAGGGCGCATATGCTCGCCAGAAAGACAGAGAGACAGAGAGACAGAAAGCGAGAAATCCCCCCCATCACCCCCCAGGGGGGATGGCCATGCCGCAGTCTCTTCTCCTCCATTCTCCTCTCGGGATCTTGGACACGCATGCACACGTGCCCGGTGTGAGTTTTAAGCCACCGGGTCCGGGATGCGAACCGTGGTGGACTACATGGGAGTCCAGAGACATAGCCATTACGCCAACTGCTGGTCCCTAGAAGCTATTTTGATGAGATTTATCTTAGATCTGATTTGACTGTAATCTCACATAACAAGAGTCCTCCCCCTGGGATGTAGATTCAGTGGGCACAAAAACTAGATATTAGTAGAATAATCTAAATCTTTAGGTCAGTAGGATGAGAAAGGATAATTTCAAATGTCTGATACTAGTGGACATAACGTTAGCAGGAAAGCGCCAATATTAGAAACACTTAGGGTGAAATATATAGGATGGTATTAATTTGTGCAGTAGAGATACAGAGCAAAGAATTATAGGATGTATTTTTTAGAAATTTTAACCTTTTCTTTCTTTATTTCTATTTATTTTTATTTCCAGAAGGTAATTTTTATTTCCTAGATGCACTCTCCAGCAAAAAAAAAAAAAACAGAGAGACCAATGTGGTCTAGTCATACCACAATCCCTTCTCCTCCATTTCTCTATCCTGTCAGGATTTGGGTGTGCACGAACATATACCTGGCATGTTTTTCAAACTGCCAAATCAGGATTTGAATTGTGGGAATGGCTCCTTAACTACAAGGCTAAGGGCTGACCAGAAAATTTTTTATTAATATTATTTATACATTAAATCATTATACATCATTTAGATTGTGAACTTCAAAGATGCAAAAGGAAGAGGGACCTTATTATTCCTTTTCTTCTGTAATCTCACACTATCCCCCATGCCCAACTGCTTCTGCACTTTTGACTTGGCTAAAACAGTTTTCTTGAATGCTTTTCTTCACCTTTCATTACCTGTTTAACACCATCTTAACTTTCTTTTTTTTTTTCTTTTATCTTCTTTATATTACATTGGATTACATATAACTTTACAGTGTATTACATTGTTTTTTCAAAAGAGAATGCCATGCATGTCCGTCAGTACAGAGACATTAATCTCCCCACTTCAACATTAAATATCTTTTCTGATCTTAACTTTCTAAAGTCTATGTCAAATGTCTCCTCCTTTAAAAAAACTTCTCTAACTTCTAGACCATGAATAAATAATTATACTCTCAGAAATTTGTACAAACATATTTCTAGCATAAGAACTCTGCATTTGTGTAATTAAATGATGGTAAAGACCTAGTCTTTATTTTCCCTGTCCCTGGCACATAATAGAAATTCAATAAATGTTTATGAAATAACAGCATAAAGAAAGAGTCCACATGTCATTAAACTGACTGGAGACGAGTGAAATATTAAAGGCAGCTGACATTTAAAAAAAAATCTGAAAGGATATAAGATTAAGAATCAATATAGTGGGAACCAGCAGTTAGCATAATGTCTATGTCGCTGGACTCCCACGTAGTCGACTGCGGTTCGTGTCCCGGACCCGGTGGCTTAAAACTCACGCCAGGCGTGTGTGCGTGCATGTCCAAGATCCCAGGACAAGAATGGAGGAGAAGGGATTGCGGTGTGACCATCCCCCCTGGGGGGTGATTTCTCGCTTTCTGTCTCTATGTCTCTCTCTGGTGAGCACATGCGCCCTATAGCAAAAACCTCTCCAAAAAAAAAAAAAAAAAAGAATCAATATAGTAAGAACCGTGATGATGTGAATAATGACGAGGAAAATGACAATCAGCGGATAATATTTATATTACATACTGAGAATTTATTGTTTGCTGGATACCATGAAACTGTTTAAAATGTAAAAACAACCCTATGAGGTAGATATTATTATTACAGACTTAGCATCGCTAAGCTGAAAATCCCAAATGAAAAATTCCACACTTAACTTCATGTGATGAGTTGTAGTCAAAATACTACCATACTAAAATATTGCATAAAATTATCTTCAGGCTATATGTATAAGGTTCATATGAAATAAAAATTAATTTCATATTTAGACTTGAGTCCCAAACCTAAAATATCTTGTTATGCATATGCAAATTTTAAAAAATCTAAAATCCCAATACTTTGGGTTCCAAGTACTCTGAATAAGAAATACTGAACTCATAACTCATATCTCTACTTCTAGAGGGGAATTAGATTACACAAGATTACTTTTCTTAAAAAAATTTTGCTGGAGAGAGAGACACACACATAGATATACACAGAGAGAGGGAAAGTGAGAAATCACCCCCTAAGGGAGATTGCCAAACTGTAATCCCTTCTCTTCCATTCTCCTCTACGAATTTTGGGCATGTACACACATGAGCCCAGTGTGAATTTCAAGCTGCCAGGTCTGGGATTTGAACTATAGTCTGCCACGTGGGTGTTCCAGCACCTTAACCACTACACCAGCTACTGACTCTGCAAGGCTACAATTTTAACGAGTGGGGAAAACATGAATTTTGATTCATACCAGTCTGACTGTAAACTCTGAAAATCAAACCCCTTGCTGCATGGGGGTGAGGTGAGGTGGAGTTCCACAATTTTTAACTGACACAAAAATGCATGCATTGGAGAAGAGGTTAAGAAACATGATATAAGAGATTAAAATATACTGACAATACATAGTCTCAAAAAAATCATAAAACTATTGTCAAATGGGCAGAGTATAATGTAATGCTCAATGATGAAGATAAATATGCATATAGCCTTGATTTGATTACTGCATGCTGCATGCATGCTTTAAAAAAATCATGCTTTACTCTACGAAGATGTACATAGAATATGTATAACCCAGAAATCATGAAACAAAAACTTTAATAAATCAAATGCCTGACTACTCTACAATGTTAGCTTTTTTAAAAACTGAAATAACTTCAGATGTAATTTATTTCCATTTCCAACACAATAAAAACGTAAATTAAAAGATCATATAAACATATATCCAACTAGAGTGGCTACAAGACAGTACCAGATAACAGTTTGATAAAATTATAAATGACTTTTTGACAACGAAGTGTAGAACATGAAGAATTGCAAACCACTGTATAAAGGCTACAATAACAGTGTTTATTTTTTTAATTGTGTGTGTGTGTGTATGTTTAACATTTTTATTTTTAACTCTGCTTCGGTAGTACAAAAGTTATAAAAGCACAAACCAGAGAGTTAAAAATACATTTGACACTCGAAATGGTGGAAAATTAAGAGTAAAAATCTGGAAAAATGGAATAGAAAATTCTTTTTATATGAATAGCTAGAAAAGGGAATCTACTAAAATGGAAGAAAATAATCTTCCAAATCAAATGCAAATAAATGGCTTCTTCTCTATTTATTCAAATAACTAAGATTATTGCATAAAATTAACCTTATTTAATCATTTGAAAAGCGAAGTATAGATACTAAAATCATATTCTTGGTAAAATCCATGCATAAGTCACAAAGAAATTCCTGGGATTGTAAAATAGAGTTCAGAAATTATTCTACTAAACAATACAAAATTTTCAACACTAAAGTTGGCAAAACATGCTTTACTGCAAAAGTATTAGAATGGTAAGAATTATGTTAACTGTGAATATTGGATGCACAATACAGATAATACATAGAGATTAAAAATCGATACCTAAGAACAGGTAATCAGGTATGTAATTATCAATATATCAAACTGAAATTTTTCTTGCAATTTAAATATATTAATACCATTCATACATCATATAGAGAAAGTTTGATAATCAGAAAAATTCAAGGAAAATCTCAGCCCTAGGATTTCCCAAATGACTCTAGGAATCTAGGATCTCCAATTTCCATAATCTCAAATTACTAAGGAATTAGAGCTTCTTCAAGTGTGAACAAAGTCCCTGTCTCAAACACCTTGGAGAATCTCCCCTTATCCTTTACAGGGAAAATACTTAGGCAACTCTGATGGGGAAAAAAAAAAAAGGAGGGGGACGTTTTCTGCCTGGGTCCCAAAGATACATAGGATTTGACTCCTTGAGTATCGGTTAGGAACTATAATATTAGGTATACAATCTGAATTATCTGAGCTGCAGGGACCTCCTCCTGCTTCCAAATGCCAAAGATTTCCATAAAACCTATGAAATTATGTTTAGATGACTGTCCAAGTGTGTCTTTGACAGTTGCATGACTCCAATTAATATTGAACATTTCAAATTAAATTGCTCATAATATACTATACAATTCTTCCCTAAATTTGCAGAGCTCATTTCTACTTTCTTAAAAACTCTAAGTGAAGAGAGTTACGAGAAGTTTCAATTTTTAAAACTGAAAGAGAAAAATGAACGAAGTACCAGAGGGCAGAAACTGCATTTTCTACATACTCGTATATAAATTTTAACTTAAGGAAATGCAAAATCAATCTGTTTACTGTTACTATATTTTCACAAAGGTGTATCTTTATTACACTATTAAAATCCAATAGCCTAAAATAACCTCGTCCAGACATGGTGTGGGTGCTGGAGGTGGGGGCCTGGCAAGGAAGTAGAAAACTAACAAGGCTGTCTGAAGCACTTTCAGTACACGTTGTAAGAATAACCCATAACAGGAAAATATTGGTTCAATTAAATATAACTACCTCAATTTTCTTAAAATCACACACACTTTACATAGTTAAAGATCTTACATATTAATACTTTCTCTTTCAAAAATTTGATTTAGGAATAATTTCCCTGCATCTTTGCAATTAAAAAAAAGGATTTTACAAATTTTATAAAATAATTGATGTTTAAAATGTCTCTTTTTAAATCTATTTGCAAAGAAAACAATACAACGGACTTTGAAAGGGTACTAAACCCACCATCACTAATTTTATTTTGGAAACTAACTCTATCCTAATGATAATGATGTTAGGCTAAATCAGCACATAAAAAATTAAAGTAGTAAAGAGAGACAGAATTGCTCCTACTCCCATAAAATTGTGTAAAAAGGAAACAAATTAGGAATATCATTAAAGAGAATACATGTTAGGAGATATTTTAAACTTAAACAAGAGGAGGCACTTTATGAATACTTCCTAAGTTTAAATCACACTGAACTCTACATTTTTAGGTCCACTTAATAAGAATCATCATCTGCAAATTGTTACATTCTTTCATTTTGGATTCTACAATGAAAATGAAAGGCAGAAATTTAAACTATATATGTTCTATTTTCAGCTTTACATCAGTTAAATAATCCAAGTACACTAATTTTTAAGAATTATTTTCTTTATTCATGATAGAGCACATGTGCCCACATATGAAAGAGACAGAGAGGAGAGTTCCCTCCACAGATTCTGGTTGTGTTGTGACCCCCTTTCTCTAGTCCTCCAGCCTGCTGGGTCTCAGGTACTTGCATGTTTCAGGTTGACTAGGTCAGGATCCAAACCTCAGTCACCATGTGGCAGTCAGCTTCACTTATTTGTTTGTTTCTTTTTTTTTTTTTTTTTTTTTTTGCCATAGGGTGTATGCACTCACCAAAGATAGAGAGAAAGACAGAATGGAGGGAAAACTGAGAGAAATCACCCCCTAGAGGGATTGGCCACACTGCAATAGTTTGTCCTCTTCTCAGGATTTTGGTCACCCATGCATACGCTCAGCTTGTTTGCAGGCTGTGGGATTTTGGCCTAGAACCATGGAGTCAGCCAGGTGGGATACAGGGCCTTAACCACCACGCCTCCTGCTGGCCCTCAGCAACCAGCTTTTCTTTAGCAGCAGGTTACTGTTGCACCCCGAAGATATTGATAGCACCTTGATATATGATAACACAGATTTATTTAGTATTTCACTTACATAGATGCAAAAATTAACTTATAAGTATAGTAATAAATTAGACCCTTATTTTTCCTTTTTCTTTTTCTTTTTTTTCTTTTTCATTTGCTATAAGGCATGTGCAATCATCAGCAAGAGAGAGAAAGCCAGAGAGAGAAAAAGCACAACGCAATCCCTTTACCCCTATTTTCCTTTCAGGATTTTGGGCATGTGTCTGGGGTGTTTTTCAAGTTCCCAGGTCAGGGACTCAAGCTTGAAAAACACAGTCAGCTATGTGGGATCTGGTTGCCTTAACCACTACACTACCTGGCTGGCCCTACCTATTTTCTTTATTGGGTTCCTGATTAAAAATGTCTACCACATAAATACATCTTAATTTACACATAAATTCAATTTGGTTTAACAATATTAATGGACCAACTAAGACGAAAGCCCTCTTTTAAAGGCTAAGAAATACAAATATGAATAACACCAAGTCCTCGTGATTTCAAAAATAGTATATAACACACTGAAAAATTAGTGTAAAAATAAACAAATGCAATTCTCCCCTTCAATCAGTCAAACATAAAATTGTACTATTACAATATGAAAATCGTACAATTTTAAGGTGTTTTTAATTGACAAACTGTACAAATTTTTACAAACAACTGTGCAGCTGTACTGTTAAAATTACAAAAATATAAAGATTACCTCCTCTTTTGAATTAAAAGTATGAGAGAGCTCAATACATTGGGGAAAAAATAAATAAATAAAACTACTGGCCTAATCTAGAGGTAGATAAACATTGTCTGGAAAAAGACAAATAGTAAATATTTTCACTTTGTGGGCCAGAAGGTCTCTCCTGCTACTATGCAACTGTCCCTGTAGCGCCAAAACAGCCACTGACAATTCTTAATCAAATGAATGGGCATGGCTGTGTTCCAGTAAAACTTTATTAATAACTAGTCTTCAAAACTTGAATTCACATAATCATTATATGTCACGAAATAGTATTTTTCTCCCCCAACCATTTAAAAATATAAAAACATTCGAAGTTACACAGCTTTACAAAAACAGGCAGTTATGTGGATTTGGCCTTCAAACTACTGTTTGCCAAGTTCTAGTATACCAAATACCCATATCAAAGATAGAATTAAGAGTGACTCAAGTAAGTACTGACCATAATTGCTATTGCTGTTCAAAGAGAAGAGGAAAATAAGTTAAAATAATCAAGATAACATTCTTCAAGGAAGTAACTGAACCAATGCTGGAGTTGACGTAAAGATAATGTTAACTCATTTATTGCAGCTATCTAGTTAGTAGATAGAAGAAAACTGTTTTATTCCTCTCCAGAAAATCCACTATTTTGTTAAAACATGTAGAAAACAAGCAGTGAAGTTCCATGCACTTGTTTAAACTATACTGTACAGCTTACCAAATTTTAAAGTACTGAATGAATGCTCATGAACCGCGATGGATTAAACTGTATTCCTCGAATAAAGAGTTATGGAAACTCTAACACCTCAGAGCCTCAGAATATGACCTTATTCGGAAATTGGGTCTTTACAGAAGTAATAAAGTTAAAACAAGGTTGTTAGAGTGGATTCTAATCCAGCATGACTGGTATCCTTATAAAAAGGGGAAATCTGCACACAGAGACAGAAACACTGAAGGAGAAAACAACGTGATGTGAGTGATGTGTCTAAAAGCTAAGGAATGCCAAAGCTTGCTGGGAAGAGTAAAATGCTAGAAAAGACAAGGAAGGATTTTTCCCCTGGGGTCTTTAAAGAGCCTGGTTCTTCTTGATCTTGGATGCTTGGACTTTGAAAACAAATTTCTGGGTTTTTTGACTCACTAAATTTTTGGTACTTTGTTACTATAGTCCTAGAAAATGAATACACAAACATATCAAAATACAGTCATCCTCAGTATCCGAGAGGGACTGTTCAAAACATCTCCCACCAGCCTGTACCATAGCAAAATCCACAGATGCTCGGGTCTTACATAAAATCACATAATTGGACCAGCAGGTGCTGTAGTGGCTAAGGTGCTGGACTCCCACATGGTCAACCATGGTTTGAGTCCTGGACCTGGTGGCTTTAAGATCACGCCAGGGGACCAGCAGTTAGCGTAATGGCTATGTCGCTGGACTCCCACGTAGCTGACTGAGGTTCGCGTCCTGGACCTGGTGGCTTAAAACTCACGCTGGGCACATGTGCATGCGTGCCCAAGATCCTGAGAGGAGAATGGAGGAGAAGGGATTGCAGTGTGGCCATCCCCCCTGGAGGGTGATTTCTTGCTTTCTGTCTCTCTGTCTCTCTCTGTCTGTCTGGCAAGCACATGCACCCTATGGCAAAAACCTCTCCAAAAATAAAAAGATCACACTAGATACGTGTGTATACGTGTCCAAAATCCCAGAAGGAGAATGGAGAAGGGATTGTGGCATGGCCATCCTTTCTGGTGTATGATTTTTCACTTTCCCTCTCACTGTTTCTCTCTCTCTCTTGCTCCTGGGCATACACAAGTACCCTATGGCAAAAACCTTAAAAATATTTTTTAATGATATATGTATATTCTCCCTTACGTCTTAATCTACATTATTTATAATACATAATACAATGCAAACGCTAAGTAAAACGTTGTTATGCTATTTTTTTGATTTACATTATTTTCTATGTATTGTTTTTACTTCCCCCCATGAAATATTTTCAATCCACAGGTGGTATAACCTACAAGAGAGGACCAAATGTATTAGGAAATATTTTCACTCTGTAAGACTATTACTATACTACTCTAATACTATGTCACCATTTAACGAACAAAATATTAAGTCTAAAATAAAATGAACATGCGTAAAACTTATCAAGTGTGAGATGCAAGGGGAAGAAACATTTGACAGATGGAAAAACATAAAGTTCTCTGTTGAAAAAATGTATATGCTGTATGCATCATGATGGAGACTTTATGTACTGAATGAAATTAATAAAAATGATTAAAGAAATAAAAAATTTTAATGTTCCATATATAATAATGAAAATTAGGAGACATTTAGCAATATATCCAAAAAGAAAGGTACTTGAATATGAAGAAAAAAATTATGTCAAAACTGACTTCCTGGGAACCAGCAGTTAGCGTAATGGCTATGTCGCTGGATTCCCACGTAGTCGACCACGGTTCGTGTCCCGGACCCGGTGGCTTAAAACTCACGCCGGGCGCGTGTGCGTGCGTGCCCAAGATCCCGAGAGGAGAATGGAGGAGAAGGGATTGCGGCGTGACCATCCCCTCTGGGGGGTGATTTCTCGCTTTCTGTCTCTATGTCTCTCTCTGTCTGTCTGGCGAGCGCACGCGCCCTACAGTGAAAATCTCTCCAAAAAAAAAAAAAAAACTGACTTCCTTTCATGATATGGCTATTCAAAAGTCATTGTCTTTTTTCTTCAAACTAAATGAATGTTTTTTGACTTGATAGATGTCAGCAGGTAGAATAAAAGGAGGAAGCAGAGTCCTCTCTCATTGCCTCCTGGGGTCAGGGTAAATGCCTTGAGTGAAGTTGGATGAGCTGGCGCAATGAGTGGGCCCTGAAGTCCTCAGGGTCCATAGGGCATCTGCTCACCGAGCCTCCTGTGCTCCTGAGTAGTCCACATAGCAACAGCAAGGCCACTCCTTTCCAAATGGAGGGAACGTAAACAACCAGAAAACTCATCTAGATCCGTGTTCATTTTTTTTTATTTTCATGATAAAGCTTCATGTTAAAAAATAAACTACATTTGTTAAAGCAGGTTTGAGCACACAGTATCTATTTTACCCAAGAATTTTTTTAAAGTAGTTATGCTTTACCATTGTCATTAAATCCTTCATTAGGAAAAAAAAAAATGAATAATGTGAATCACTGTCTTAGGTTAAAGTCATTCAGTAAAAATTAAAGTCGGCAACATCAAGACTACCACAGAGTTGACACAGTGCCTTTGTTGTTTTTCTAAGAGTACACACGGGTCACTTACTGAACTGTGATGAATATAATGTAGGCTGTTTTAGGATTATTATGAAAAACTCATAAGATATTTGTTTCTGGGGCTGGCAGGTGGCATGGTGGTTAAGGTGAAGGACTCCCACAGACTGACTGCAGTTTGAGTCTACCCAGCAGCTAGAGAATCACACTGGGTGCATGGGCTTGCATGTCCACAAATCCCAAGAGGAGTATGGAGGAGAAGGGACTGTGGTGCTGTCATCTTCCTCCCACCCCCCGAGGGTAATTTCTCCCTTTCCCTCTCTCTGTCTCTCTGTGTCTCTCTGCCAAGGATGTGCATCTTATGGCAAAATCCTTAAAAAAAAAAAAAAGAACAAAAATATATTTGCTTCTTCTTCCTATATTTTATGAGAACAATTCTGAAAATGTGAGTTTACTAGAAAGGTTAAAAAAATTTACTTTTGAGTTTCTTTACATTACCTAGAGAAGCTGACTGAAGTAGGCCATATTTAGCATATACAGCTTCTTATATTATTTTTCCTTGTAAGGCTTCCAATTTACACAAATATTTTACCTTCAATCTTCTATACTTTTTCTAAAAGGTACTATCTTCTATAATGTATAGAATTAAAACATGGTGGTAAAGTCTAAATCAAGCCAATAACCATAGTCCCAAGATTATAATGATCTATTGGATCACTGGAAAAGCCATGACATATTTCTCTATTTTTTATGCAAATATGCATCATGACTTTTCCAATGACCCAGTATAATGTTCTAAGATAAAATTATTTGGGCAAAAAGTACTTAGAATGGGAATAATATATAAAAATATCCCTTTGGTAATAAAATAATGGAGGTATACTCAATACAAATTTGAAGACACAGATCCCACGGATACTTTGTTAAGCAGACATTGAGATTTCTATCATTAATCAATTGAACTATATAAAGGTTTAACACTATTCTGTAAGATATGGTAAAGGGAAGCCGATCCTGAGCCAGGATGTCACCAATACAACATCATCAGTACTTCCACTGACACAACATGACACATTACCTAAGACATCCATTCTCATTACTAATTCCATATAGGCCCTGAAGAAAAACATCTCCACGTTACTTGGAACAAAGGCACCGTACCACAATGCTGGGAAGCTGTGGCTTGTGCTACACACTGCTCTGGAGAGTGGGGAAGATAAAGTGGTAGACATGTTTAGATTTTCAACTTGTCTTCTCAGACACAGATGCAAATGATTTCAGCATGAACTAGTTTTCAAACAGTGTCAAGTATCCTCATTCTTAATATTCCGCCCATTTTGATTTGTGATTTCAGGGACACTTAGGATGACATTTAGTACATGGGCCTCTGTCTATTAATATATTCCTACTCTTCATCCTGCAAACTGTGGATCTGCAAAACCTGGAACAGACAGGTTACAGCTCGAATAAAATCTCAGTTCTAGCAGATTTTATTTATTTATTTTTTTGGTAATTGAAAAGAACAGTGTGTGGTGTGGAAATTTTGGATTGAAAATATTAAGAACTATTGACCCTAAACTATTTTAAAAACAAAACAAAAAAAGGAAGATCTTTCCTGCTTTACAAGAGTGCCAGTAAAATAAAATCCAAAGCTGTATTACTGTTTACATTAAAAGTTTCCATTTGCAGTTTATTTGCATTTCATCCACTAAAAGATGTTTTGAAAAAGGAGATTCGCATCGAATGGTGGCCAAATTCTCAGATATCCAAACATCATCTCTTAAAATACGAACTTACAAGCTTCTGCATGTCTCTGAACTCAGATTTGTGCATTTCAGTGTCACCTGGATGTCCGAATTTAAATTTCAGAGCGCTTATCAAGCACAGTAACTGAAACCTTGCACTAAACTCAGAAGTGTGCAAAGAAGTAAATATCCATTGGGGGAAAAAAAAGAAAAACCTGATTTACAGGGTGGCCCATTTAAAACAGTTCCCATTTAATAATGTGGCTGTGTACAGGGCCTCCTTTAAATGGGCCACCCTGTATGAAGCTTAAGTCCAAGATAAAAAATGTCCTCCCTTGAGAATTTTTAAAAACCAAAAACACTGTAGGTTTAGTGGTTATTTTTAAGGTTTTAGATGGTTTCTTTGGACTCCTTTAGAACTGAAAAAAGATGGATACACATTTAAAAAATGAAATGTTACAACCACACATCTGTAATGAGAACCAGTGCCAGTGGATATTTTTAAAGCAAATTAAAATGGTCATTTTTTTTTAAACATAGGCAAACAGCTGCTACACACACAGTACACAGTAACTACTTTTCAGCAAAAGTTCAGAAGGAATTTTCTAATGAAGATTTATAGGATGTTCAGGGCTTGATAATTAAAGGTTCTCCAAAAAAGATATGAATGACAGCATCAGAGATGTGAGTTAAGGGTACTGAGCATGTCTCTGCTCTAAGGGAGGGCCTGGAAATTAGAATGAAAGATGCACAGTGGCTGCCACAAACAGTATGAAACAGGTATGGAGCAAACCTTGACTGTGTTTTTTTTCTCTACTGACTTAAACATGTTCTTTAAGATTCTACAAGGATTTCTAATGTTTAAAGACCTCTATAATTTCTTTCATTAAAAGGAGAAGTGTGGGATATCAGAAAAGAAATAGAAAAAGGCTTGTTTAAAAAAATTACATTGGGGACCAGCAGTTAGCATAATGACTATGTCGCTGGACTCCCATGTAGTCGACTGCGGTTCGCGTCCCGGACCTGGTGGCTTAAACTCACGCCGGGCATGTGTGCGTGCATGTCCAAGATCCCAAGAGGAGAATGGAGAAGGGATTGAGGTGTGGTCATCCCCCCTGGGGGGTGATTTCTCACTTTCCATCTCTCTGTCTGTCTCTGTCTGGCGAGCGCATGCACCCAATAGCAAAAAAAAAACAAAGAAAAAAAAAACACCGCTCCAAAAAAAAAAAAATGAAAATTACACTAGAGGCAACAAGTTGCGTGGAGGCTAAGGCGCTGGATTCCACATGGCTGCACAGTTCAAGACCTGGACGCAGCCATTTTAAAATCACACTGGGCTTGTGCTTGCATGCACACAACATGCCCCAAATCTCAAGAGAATAGAGAAGAGATTGCTGCATGGCCTTCCCCTGCCTTGTCCTCCCAACCCTCCCAGCCTAGGTGGGGGAATAATTCCCCCCTCCAGCTCTCTCTGGGGAGTGCAAGCACCCTATAGAGAAAACAGAAAGAAAAAAAAATGATAAAAAGGATTTACAGGCTTTTAAAAACAAACAAACAAACAAAACTAGACTCTTAGTTTGAATCAAAACAGTAACTTTTACTCTATTTGTGACATTGAGCAAATTACTTAATCTTAATAGTATCTACCTCCTAGTATTGTTGTGGGATTAAATGATTTAATAATATCAAATTCCTAGGAAGTGTACTTGGCAAAGAGTATAATGACAATGTTCACAGTTGTTGTTATTTTTATTATAAATGTTAGTCAAGGAGGGTATACAGCACTATGAAAGCAGTTACTGAATGGAAGTTTTTTTGTTTTGTTTTGTTTTGTTTTCAGTTTTTTCTTGTGGGGCACATGTGGTCCCTGGAGACAGAAACCGTGAGAAATCACTCCCTGGGGGAAATGACCACACCACACTCTCTTCTCTTCCATTCTCCTCTCAGGATTTTGGGCACACATGCACACATGCCTGGAGTGATTTTTCAAGTCACCGAGTCAGAGACTGAAAATGTATAGGTGGCCTTGTGGAATCCATGCCTTAACCTCCACACCACCTCCTGGCCCCGCAGTTAGTGCTCTTACGTAGACTATTGTAGGCCTTCAAAAAGGACATGAAATCGTGCGGTTCCCTGACAGTACCATTGTGTAGGAATCCTATTCTGAACATAACATATTTATATCTTCTTACAAGTGAAGCAGCCACATTCAAACTCTTCCTCACAGCCACATTCAAATTCTTCCTCTTGCTTATTCAACAAATTTTATCGAGCACCTTACAGTAACAAGTATTTGTCTAGCCATTGAGCATAGAGCTGTGAATGAAAAAGACAAACCCTGATATCATTCAGGCTGTAGCTACTGAGATGAATGCTTAACCTCGAGATGTATATTTATTGGCACATAAAGAATTAGATAGACATGATAGCTTTGTTCCACAGAAGGCAATTACCTGATTTTACTTATTCTTTCAGAAAATTGACAAAGAACAGGAAGTAGACTAGGCAGAAGAAGAAACACAAGAGAGAAAGCAGTACATTCAAGCAGAGGCAATAGAAGCCGGCATAATCTAAATCCACAAAATAGGAAAGAGAACAATGGAGAAGGGAATACAGGAACAGAAGAGAAAAAGGTGACAAATACGGGGATGCTTTTCAAACATCATGTCTATTAAAACAATACAGTTGGCCATGTGGGACATAGAAAAATCAATGGACCATATATGCAAAATGTGTAGGGGTCATTACTTCTGTTCAGTTGATTTGGGTGTCTTTTCTTGTCAGTACCATACTGTCTTGACTACTGTAGCGTTTTACTTTTTAGTAAGTCTTTAAATCAGATGGCATAAAGCCTCCAATTTCATTCTTTTTAAAAACCTCTTTGGCTATTTTATGTTTCAATAATTTTAGAACACAGATGTTAATTTTTTATTTTAAAAAAGCCTGCTGAGCTTTGGGGCTGGATGGGGCGTAGTGGCACGAGATTGGATGACACCAGAGGGTTGGTGTCTGGAGACCTCCCTGAGCATACCAGATAGATACATGTACTTGACCCAGAGTGGCGTGGATAGGGGTGAATTGAGATGTGGGGACCCTGCTCGGGGTACCTCTCTCTTTTTGTCTCTCAGGGGAAAAAGAATTAAGGATATAAAAAGAAAAACTGCTGTGATTTTGATTGGGGTTATAATCAACTATTGATCAATCTTGGCAGAATTGACAATAAAGTGGTATATGTCTCCATTTACATGGTCTTCTCTAACTTCTCAGAAGTTTTGTTATTTTCACCAGATAAATTTGTTACATTTTATATTACTATTTTATGTTCTTAAAATGCTATAATGAATGGTCTTGTTTCACATTTCTTTTTCTAATTCATCATTCCTTAGCTATAGAAATAATTTATATGAACATATTTGAGATCTTAATTTTTATTAGGTCTCATAGGTTTAAAAATTATTTTAATTGTCATTCTAAGCAGTTTCTACATACAAGAGCTATATATAAGATTTGTGAAGAAAAATTATTTTATCTTAGAAATGCTTTTCATCTTTCTGTTTTGCCTTCCTGGACAAGGACTTCTAGTATTATATCGAATAGAAGTACTAAGAGCAAAAATCATGCCTCATTTTCAATCCTCCAGGAAAAGTGTTCAGTCTTTCTATTAATTATGTTGCAAGCAGGTGTTTATAATTGATATTAATCATTTCAAACATTCCCATTTATATTTAATGTGGTGAAAGCTTTTACTATGAATACTATTAAAGATCAAATAGATAATATTATAGTTTTTCCCCTCACTCTTGTTAAAATGAACTACAGTTATTATTATTTTTTAAAACAACCATGAGGACTGGCAGGTGGTATGGTGGTTAAGGGTGCTGGACTCCCACGTGACCGACTAAGGTTCGAGTCCCAGACATGGTGGCTTACTTTCTCGCTTTGCCACTCCCCCATACTCTGTCCCTCACTGGTCAAATTAAAATAAATAAAGTTAAATAAAATGATTCTTTTAAAAAAAAAAAAAACATGTATTGCTGGAATAAAATTTTTCTTAGTCATGATGTATTACCCTTTTTATAAGCTACTGGATTAGATTTGCAGACATTTGGATTTTTGTATCTTATGTTCATAACAGTGGTCTTTAGTTTTCTGATAATTTTCTTGTATGGGTATCAGAATAATTCTGGTCTCACAAAATGAAAGTTTCTAGCCTGTAGCTTACTTGGCGTATAGGTTTTTCATCAGTAATTCAATGCTTTCTTTTTCTTTTTTTAGAGAGATTTTTGCTATAGGGTGCATGTACTCATCAGAGACACAGAGAGACAGAGAAAGAGAAATCACCCCACCCACCCCCCCCCGGGGGGTTGCCCATGCCACAATCCCTTCTCCACTCTCCTCTTGGGATTTTGGACACACATGCACATGCACCCAGCATGAGTTTCTAGCCACCAGGTCTGGGACTAAAACTGTGGTCAGTCATGTGGAAGTCCAGCACAGGACTAACTACACCACCTACTGGTCCCAATTCAATGTTTTTAATTGAGTAATCTAGTGAAATCCGCAGTGATATTCTTTTATTCCTGAAACTACTAATTCGTACTTTATTTTTTTCTTTATCTGGCCTAATTTATCACCTTTTGGATGTTCTCGAATAACTAGATATTACCGGGTTGTAAGGAAACACGTTTGCACAGAACAACAGAAAAATACATCATGATTTGTCTTGTGACCTAATATTTTCATCTACTTTTTTCTTTATTAACTATTTAATTGATTTCTACTTTTATGCTTAATATTTTCCTTTTCTAGTTACTTTAAATTCCAATTGTAGGGACCAGCAGTTAGCATAATGGCTATGTTCCACGTAGTTGACCACAGTTCGAGTCCTGGACCTGGTGGCTTAAAACTCACGCCGGGCGCGTGTGCGTGCGTGTCCAAGATCCCGAGAGGACAACGGAGGAGAAGGGATTTCGGCGTGACCATCCCCCCCTGGGGGGTGATTTCTCGCTTTCTGTCTCTATGTCTTTCTCTGTCTGTCTGGCGAACGCACGTGCCTTATAGTGGAAGAAAAAAAAAAAAAAAAACACTTCAAAAAAAAAAAAAAATTCCAATTGCACAGGCAAACCAGTGATATAGTGGTTAAGGTAGCTGGATCCCACATGCCAAACTACACAGTTCGAGTCTCAAACCCAGCGGCTTGAAAAATACTCTGGGCATGTGTGCATGCATGCCTGCCCAAAATCCTGAGAGGAGGATGGGAGAGAAGGGATTGTGCCATGGCCATCTCCCTGGAGGTGGAGGGTGCTTTCTCATTATCCCACCCCTCTCTGTGTCTCTAGCTATCACATATACCCTACAGCAATTTATTTTTTAAAATGCAAAAAGAAATAAATTCAAATTACACCTTTTCCATGTTCTTAAATTGAAGCCAAAACTGGTTTTAAGCCATCATCTTTTCTAATATAATCATTGAGCGCTATAAACAGCCTTGTACTGCATTAGATTATTCTCATAATGTGACAGCCATGCTGCAATCCTATCTCCTCCATCCTCCTCTCGGGATTTAGGGAGAGCGTATGCACACACACGTACACACACACACACACACACACACACACACACACACACGCCCGTTGTAGGTTTCAAGCCTCTGGATCTGGGACTCAAACCATGGTCAGTCATATGGCGGTCCAGTGATATAACCATTGCACCATCTGTTGGTCCCAAGATTAGGCTTTACATGCCTAAGGAAATCAAATGGGTCTTCTTTTCTTATTTTTTTTTTACTGAGAAGGAGAGAAAGAACAGGTATGGGAGCAGGAGAGGAGAGCGAGCAATATTTTTGACAGGTTCTCCCACAGTACCCTATGCTTGGCCCCCAAAGTAGCTAGACTTACAGGCATGGCTACTGCACCTAGCCTATTTAGGTTGGCTCAGGACCTGAACCTGGGCTTCTTGTGTGGGGCCACCTCACACAAAAGTGCTCTACTGCTTATGCCACCACACTGGGTCATCATTTGAGTTTTCCTAATGAAGAAGTCACAATCATCTCATGAGTTTAAAAAACAAACAAAAACTGTCTTAGAAAATAAATTCATTCATAAGAATATTATCTCTGAAAGTAAAAGATGATTGTTTTCTATTAAAAGACTCTTCGTTGGGGCCAGCAAATGGTGTGGTGGTTAAGGAACGAGGCTCCCTTATGTTTGACCATGGTTCAAGTCCCAGACTTGGTGGCTTGCTTTTTCATTTTTCCCTCTGTCTCTCTCTGATGAAATTAAAACATAATAACAATAAATAAAATTAAATAACTATTTTTTAAAAAAAGACTTTGTTGGGACCAGCAATTGGCTTAATGGCTATGTCGCTGAACTCCCATGTGGTTGACCGTGGTTCAAGTCCTGGATCCAGTGGCTTAAACTTACACCGAGCGCATGTGTGTGCATGCCCAAGATCCCAAAAGGAGAATGGGGAAGGGACTGTGATGTGGCCATCCCCCCTGGGGGATGATTTCTCGCTTTCTGTCTCTCTGTCAAGTGCACACACCCTGTAGCAAAAACCTCTCCAAAAAAAAAAAAAAGACTTTGTCATATTTTACTGCATAATTAACAAATTT
Organism: Tupaia belangeri chinensis; assembly: GCF_000334495.1. Classification (NCBI taxonomy): domain Eukaryota; kingdom Metazoa; phylum Chordata; class Mammalia; order Scandentia; family Tupaiidae; genus Tupaia; species Tupaia belangeri. The sequence continues at coordinate 1,333,624 of NW_006159732.1, forward strand.
GTTATTTTACCAACTTCTCCAGTAGGCAAAAGTTAAAAAATAAAAAGATGAACACTTCCTATACATACATAATAGAATAGGGGAAATGTAGTTTGTACTCTCAATTTTTTAATAATTTATTTTAATTTCTTTTATACATTCAATCACCATACATCACTTACCTTATAAAGTTAATTTTCCAACATGAATACATTTCACAACAGTCCAGTTGGGGATACTATACACATTATCATCAACTGATAATAATCCATTTCTGTGTCCCGTAAATGTTTTGCCTCTCTATTTTTATCTTTAATGACTTTCCTCACATTCTCCTCCTTCTCCCATTCTCTTCCCACATTGTATCCAGAATCTATAGCCATTTTCCATGTTTCTATATCCTCGGATCTCTCAGTCTCAGCCATAGAGTGCAGACAGACAGTATATATTAAGTAGAGACATACAATGTCTCTCCTTTATAGCCTGCCTTGTTTCACTCAGCAGTAAATCTTCCATACTCATCCACTTTCTATTTTCACTGGCCAAAAAAAAAAGTCATGCTAATAGGGTCTACTTAACTATCCTCTACCCAAAGACTCTGACTTGCTATTCCACTGAATAAAGAACTTCAAATTCATTCTCTCAGCCTGGTGATGACAATTGCTGTAGAAAGTACAAAATATTTATTTGTTATTGATGTGTGTTCTAAACAGATCTTTGGAGGACAAAGAAGCTTGACAATCTGGACCATGGTGTTCATTAATGAAAAAGTTAGGATGGGAGGCTGAAGATCTGGCATCAAGTCCTTGCTCAGCAAATTCCTAGTGATGCAGCCTTGCATTCCAAACACTCAGTTTCCTTGTGTGTATGTGTTGTGTATACAGTAATTTCATCGGTACAATATAGAGAACCAGACTAGTAAGATCACTTGTTGAAAGCTTAGTACATCCTAGACCATCCTGAACTAATGTCAGCCACTCGATTACCACTTCCAAGTTGTGCTTTTTTTTTTTTTTGTACTAGTTAGGCTGTTAATTATTGTTTTTGTTTTCTGTAAGTCAATTTACATTTCAAGTCTTATAAATTTATCTTAGAAGAACTTCTTACTATGGATATGAATCAAAGAAAATCAGTATCATGTGCCAGAAAGAAAATGTCTACTACAGATGGCTATTAACAAATCAATCAGAGAGTCTCTTTAGGAAAACTCTAAATGGAGAGATAAGAAAGTGATAGAGAAGAACACAGAAGAACAATAAAGAGAAACAAACATAATGAACTGAAGTTAAAAGCCGCAGTTAAGAATGTAGTAATGACTGATAAGGGATATCCACTTATTATAGCCATAAAACCAGGTGAATGAAAGATTTTAAAAGTTATTTTAAATAGCTTTACTGAGATAATAATTAACATGCCATAAAACTCACCATTTATAGTACACAGTGTGTTCAGAGATGTGAGAACATCACAATAATTTTGAAATATTTTCATCACCCCAAAAAAGAAAACCACTACTCCTAAGCAGTCATTCACTATTTCCATTCCCTCTCCCAACTTCTCCCCTTCCCAGTAAACTAATAATTATTATTAAAAAAATTTTAGAGAGGTTTTTGCTATAGGGCGCATGCGCTCACCAGAAAGACAGAGAGATAGAAAGTGAGAAATCAGCCCCCAGAGGGATGGTCACACTGCAATCCCTTCTCCTCCATTCTCCTCTCAGGATCCTGGGCACGCATGCACATGCGCCCAGCTTGACTTTAAACCAGCGGGTCCAGGACTCAAACGGCAGTCAGCTACATGGGAGTCCAGCAACATAGCCATTACGCTAACTGCTGGTTCTAATTATTAATAAATGTATGTATCTACATATTTGCATATTCTGGACATTTGATTGTGGAATTAAACAACATGTGGTTTTGTATCTGGACTCTTTAATGTAGCATCTCGTTTCCAAGTTTCATCTGTGTTATCATAACAAGCACCCATCATTTAAAGACAAGTAACTAAATTTTAAAAACTACATTTTTATTTAAAAAAAAAGGGATAGTTTTAAACACATTACATTTTGGAAGATTTAAGTCCATTTGTTTCTCACCTAAAATACTTGACAATGGGGCCAGCAGGTGGTATGGTGGTTAAGGCACTGGAATCCCACATGGCTGACTAGTTTGAGTCCTAGACCTGGCATCTTGATTTCTAACACTTTTTTTTTTTCTCTCTCCCTCTCTCTTTCTCTCTCTCATGCATGTGCCCTGTAGCAAATTTTAAAATAATAACAATTATAAATAAAATTAAATAAATAATTATTTTTAAACATACTTGCCATAGCTGACACAGATGTTATTTTCTAAAAATTTTCTATGAAAATTCCTTTTAAACTTAAGAGAAATAATTTGAAAAATAAAATGTGAGCTAATATTTTAAGTCTGTATGTAGCCTACACAATACAGGTTACAAACTTATTAAACAGCTAATCTCCTGATGGCTATGAAGACTCAAAAAAAGTATCATGGAATTCAAACAACAGAGTAAATTTTCCTCTGTGACAGAGATGGAAAAAGCAAGAGTTGAAGAAGTAACACCCTTAAATTTCAAAAAGAGAATTAATGAGGCTCATAGACAAAGCAGCAGAAATACAAGTCAAGGAAAGAATGCTGGCACCTAATACAATCAATCTCAGAAACTAAATTTGTCTTATTCAAGTCACACTTGGGAACGAGGGTAAAATAGGAGTTCTGCTTAATGAAGTGATCAAAGACGCAGACACATCAATAGATAAGGTCCTGAGATTACCCTACAAGTTACCATCCAGCCTACGAATGAGGGACAGAAGAGAACATTAAGGACAGCAAAACATGTTTTAGTGGTCAGCAATGAAGATGGCCTGAATCACTTCTACCCACCTTCCACTGGCTAGCACTCAACCACATGGTCCAATCTAAAAAGTAGAGGAGTCTGGGAAACTGAGTTGGGTGTTAAAGAAAACAAAACAGGCTTAATGAATAAACGGCATTGTTTCTACCACATCATTTTAATAGATACAGGAAAAACATACAATAAATTTCAACATTAATTCCAGATTTTCTACAAAGTCATTTTATCTCAATAAATAATAAGAAACACACAGCTAACACAGTATTCTATGTTTCACTACATAGAAACATTTTCATTAAATTCAGGAATAAGAAACAGTTATCTGCTTTTACCATCACTGTCCTTCAATGGAACTAGAAGTTCTAGGTCAATGAAATATGCGAGAATAGAAAATAAGAAGTATAGAGACAAAATCGCCAATATTTGCATATGATAAACTATCTTAAGAGAGAAAGAATGTGAGCCAATTGGGAACCAGCAGTTAGCCTAATGGCTATGTTGCTGGATTCCCACGTAGTCGACCATGGTTCACATCCCGGACCCAGTGGCTTAAATCTCACGCCGGGAGCGTGTGAGTGCGTGCCCAAGATTCGGAGAGGAGAATGGAGGAGAAGGGATTGCGGTGTGACCATCCCCCCCTAGGGGGTGATTTCTCGCTTTCTGTCTCTATGTCTCTCTCTCTCTGGCGAGCACACGCGCCCTATAGCGAAAAACCTCTCCAAAAAAAAAAAAAAAACAAAAAAACACAA
>NW_006159732.1:1337509-1341065 GCF_000334495.1 Tupaia belangeri chinensis
AAAAAAAAAAAAAAAAAGAATATGAGCCAACTGACAACTACCACTAATAAAAATAAAATTAGGAGGAGGCTAGATACATAAATAACCAAAAACCACAATATTCTTATTTATCATCAATGAATAATTAGAAATTATACACACAGACACATAAAATTTTCATTCACAATAGTAACTAAAAACCTTACAAGGAATGTATAAGCTCTACATAAAGAACATATTAAAAAAAAAAAAAAAAAAAAAAAAACTTTTTCAAAAAAAAAAAAAAAAGCTTTACTAGAAAGAAGTATCTGTGGGACCAGCAGTTAGCTTATGGCTATGTCGCGGGACTCCCATGTAATCAACCGTGGTTCGAGTCCCAGACCCAGTGGCTTAAAATTCATGCTGGGCGTATGTGCATTCGTGCACAAGATCCCAAGAGGAGAATGGAGGAGAAGGGATTGCGGCCTGGCCATCCCCCCAGAGGGGTGATTTCTCGCTTTCTGTCTGTCTGTCTCTGTCTGTCTGGAGAGTGCATGTGCCCTATAGTAAAAACCTCTCAAAAAAAAAAAAAAGTATCGTATATAAATAATAGAAATAGAAAACATACTTCTGCATACAAAGATCAGTTATAAAGATGCTGGTTATCAAAAAAAAAAAAAAGATGCTGGTTATCACAAAATTAATATATCAGTTTCAATACACTCTCAAAAGGAATACAGGTTTCAAAACTAGTCTAGAAGAGAAAAATGCATAAAATTAGTTAAACTCTGGAAGAGAATTATGAGTACTATATCAAAATAAATACATTCAAAGCAGAGTATCGCATTCAGGAATAAACTAACACTTTGCAGTAAGGTATCACAGCAGTAAGCACCTCTACCCTGTAGCACATACAAATTAGCAATTTTACATGATATGTAAAGCATTTATTTAATAACTATCTCACCTCTTATGACATTCCTAGCAATAGCCTGATATATACTAAGTGCTCAAGACGTATCTGCTCAATAAAAGAATAAATGAAAGAAAATACAGCAAAATAAATAATAACCATTTATGCTTAAGAATAATATATGCCATCTCAAGTCAATGAGGAAAGAATGGATTCATTATTTACTTAGTGACTGACTAGTAATTTGAAAAACAAAAAAAGTTAGCCTTCTACCTTTTATCATATATAAAAATATCTTCAGATTGGTTTAAAAACCTAAACATCAATGTCAAACAACAATATTGTTAATGCTTCACATTTAACTATTATAATCTAGCTAAGCATAAAAAAAAAAAAAATACTGCCGAGAGAGAAGAACAGGTAAATTACAGCTTTAGTTAAGTATCATTTCATTGTAATTATAGTGACCAGACATCTTGGGCTCGTTGTAACATGTTCGGTTTATTTTCCTGCCCCAGGTACTGGCAATTCCAAACCTCCTCTAAAATTGGATCTCCACATTCTCTGGAAGTAGTCCAAACCGAGGAGTAAGGACATTTGCTTCTTCAGACTGTTTGCAAACCTCTCATCAACACTGATACATAAAATTGGCCAACAGAAAATAGTAAGACCATTTTCAGTCTATTTTGCCATTAAAGACTGCTACGAATGATGACTTCAAACTGACTTTTAAATACTTTCCCTATTACATAATAACCAAGTCTAAAGCCCAGCCAGCAAAAAACATTGATAGGATAGAATTAAAAATATTTTTACTGTCTTACAATTCTCCATGGCCATTGTTAATTTCCCAAGACCAATGCATTTTCCATATCAAATCTCTTTAACAGAGAATGTTAAATTTTGACAGCAATTATTAGCAATAGTCCTATAAAAGACTTAGCAGATTATCATTTCATTACTTTTTCATTACTGACTGCTCTTAGGAAATAACGTATTCAAATATTTCAGTGTCTTATGCTTTAGAAGGACTCAATGGAAAAAAACCCCTTTGAATTCTCCCAAAAATTTTAGTAAGTGATTCTTTTCCTTTTTGTTAAAGAAATGCTTATTTCATTTTATTATTATTTTAATTTTGCTCTAAGGCATGTGCACTCACCTGAGAGAAAAGACGGGGAAAGTGAGAAAGCAAGCTGTCAGGTATGGGATTCAAACCACAGCCAGCCATATAAGAGTACAACATCCCAAACACCAATTGCTGGCCCCATGATTCTTTTCTTATATAAATATTTTTTTACTTTGCAAAATGACTCAATACTAGTTGTGTAAAGAAGTACTGGTCTGGAAAGTAGTAGAACTTTAACAGTAATAGAAATTATCTAAGTCAGGACCAGAGATTGCATAATGGTTGCGTAGCTTGATTCCCAGGTAGTCGACTGCAGTTCGAGACCCAGACCTGGCGGCTTAAAACTCACACCAGGCACGTGTGCATGTATGTCTAAAATCTCAAGAGGAGAACTGAGCAAAAGGAACTGTGGCATGGCTCTCTCCCTAGGTGGTGATTTCTCACTTTCTGTCTCTCTGCCTCTCTGCCTCTCTGCCTCTCTGACCAGAGCGCACATGCCCTATAGCAAAAAATGTCTCTGAAAAATAAAACAAATAAAAGAAAGAAAGAAAGAAAGAAAGAAAGAAAGAAAGAAAGAAAGAAATTATCTAATTCAATCCTCACAAGAAGTATACAAATTTTTTTTCATTTGTTTTTTGGATTTTTTTTTATGATACAATGTGCATGAATGGGGTAGAGAAGTACCCTTACAGGGTCTCGTCATGCTGTGTTCCTCTCCTCAGCCCTCCAGCTTCTCTGGATTTTGAATACCTATGTGCAAGCCTAGAATGCGTCCAGGCTAACTTGGATCTATACTCATGGTTGGCCACGAGGCCTCCACTCTTGCAGGGCACTGTGTTACTACTGTGCCACAGTGTCTGGGCCTGAACATGGCATTATTATTAAAATCACTCTTCACAAAATAGAAAACTGAGACTTTACTAAGGTCACACGATTCACCAAAGAGCACAAATGTGGTTAAGTGTTTGCATCTAGGTCTGTTTGAGTCCACATCCTGGATTCTTAACCCGTACAAAAATTGCCTCCTGTGAACAGACACTACTTGAATAATAAAGTAGTGAATGAGAGTAATCTTTCAAGAGTAAATACACACACATAAAACATACACACACACAACACACAACTAAAAGTAATAACTTTGACCTCTTATTTTCTGTCCTAATCTATTTAATTAGGGAGGCAGTCCAAAATTCAAAAGTTTAAGAATGAATGACTTTACATAAAGTTTTTTCCTTCTGGCTAATATTCTATACCTTTCATTTAAATCCCCAACCAAATCTTTAGTTTCTTGCAGTCCTAACTTCAAAATGTGTTTTGATATATAAATTAATGGAGTCCTTTTCTTCCCCAGTAGAACTGTTCTTTCGAATACAAAATATCCATGGAAATAGCATAGCTAAGCAAACTTGAATTTCTTACCTTTCATATTTGAATCATTTCAGATCTGAAAATAAACTGCATCAGATACTTAGTTAAAATGCTAAGACAGATTCACTACTACTTGAAGGGAGGACACAAATCTTCCGCCATTCTCAACAAATACAAAGCTTGTAGGGAAT
>NW_006159732.1:1341088-1364403 GCF_000334495.1 Tupaia belangeri chinensis
GAAACAATACATTGTAGGGAAGAGCAGATAGTATAATGAATATGTCGCCAGACTCCCATGTAGTCTACCGCAGTTCGAGTCCCAGACCCAGTGGATTAAAGTAATGCCGAGCGCGTGTGCGTCGTGTGTGCCCAAGAGGAGAACAGCAGAGAAGGGATTGCTGCGTGGCCATCCCCCCTGGGGGGTGATTTATGGCTTTCTCTCTCTTTGTCTCTCTCTGTCTTTCTGACAAGCGCACATGCCCTATAACAAAAACCTCTCCAAAAAAATAAAAATAAAAAACCCATTCCATACTCAGAAAATCAATCATAGGCTTACAACCAACTGAGAGATGATTTTTCATGAAAACCACTGAGCTTTCGATAAGAACAGCTTGAGTCTGTAGAGGTTTTCTTCAGGGACCTCTAACAAACTCCCAGGTCTATACATGTGGTAGTTCAACAACCAAGACAAGACAAAATGAGATAACTGGAAATTTTGCCGTTGCTGTCAAAGAGGTACTCGCTTGGCCAGAAGTGTAGTCAGTTACAGTGAGATTACTAGCACACGAACAGTGATGGTCAGCACCTTTTCCAGGAAAGAAACACGCTGGCGGGGACAGACTAAATATTGGTTTGTTGGAAGTCATGACGTACTTTTGCATAGAAAAACATGATCATGACTTTTCTGACAACCCAGTATTTGGATCCCAGCAATATTCATACATTTAATTTCAAACCCCTCATGTGACAGTAACAGGAGATGGGGCCTTCAGAGAGTAATTAGTCCCTGAGGGTGTAACCCCTTTATCAGAGGACTACAGAGAACTCTCTTGCCCCTCCTGTCATGTGAGGTTATATTGAGAAGACAGCAGTCCATAACCTGGAAGAGGGCCTTCATCAGAACCTTCCATTCTGGAACCTTGATCTCAAGACTTTCAACTACTAGAAATGTGAAACATTAAATTCGGTTGCTAATGAACCATTATGTCTATGGCACGTTGTTGCAGTAATCTGAACTGACTAAAACAAGCAGTTCAATCAAGGACCTGACAGGCAATTCAAGAGGTAAGTCATCCTCATGGGGTTTGATGGCATATATATATATATATATATATATATATATATATATAAAGTGGAGGGAGATCAAGGGGTTTATCAAATATACTTCGTCAACAGAAGCTGAGCTCACACACAGAGGAGTCACAGAGAGCACCAGGAAAAACTTAAAAACACCGTGAGCATTGTACTGACATGACCACACTCAGATCTATTAGCAGAGAGGAAGCCTTACTGAATCAAACTATCTGAGCACAGTCTCTGATCAATCATTGATTGAAAAAAATTCATTTAAAAAAAAGTTATACAGGGACCAGCAGTTGGCGTAATGACTATGTCGCTGAACTCCCATGTAGCCAACCGCGGTTCAAGTTTCGGCTTAAAGTCACACTGGGCACGTGTGTGTGCATGCCCAAGATCCCAAGAGGAGAATGGAGGAGAAGGGACTGTGGCCTGGACATCCCTCCTAATTGATTTCTCACTTTCTATCTCTCTGTCTCTCTCTCTTTCTGGAGAGCACACATGCCCTATAGTAAAAACTTCTCCAAAAAAATTAAAATGTTAGGGACCAGCAGTTAACATAATGGCTATGTTGCTGGACTCCCATGTAGTCAACCGCGGTTCGTGTCCTGGACCTGGTGGCTTAAAACTCACACTGGGGGCTTGGGTGTGTGCCTAAGATCCCAAGAGGAGAATGGGGGAGAAGGGATTGCGGTGTGACCATCCCCCCTGGGGGGTGATTTTTCGCTTTCTGTCTCTATGTCTCTGTCTGTCTAGCGAGCACACGCACCCTATAGCAAAAAACCTCTTCAAAAAAAAAAGTTATACAGAAAAAGAAAAAGATACTGAAAAGCCAACTTTAAAAATAAAGACAGGTCAGCTAGTAAAAAAAAGAATGCAATGGTCTGAGGTAGACATTTGACAGACATGGTAAGGTCCCAAGTTTGCATCTCGAGGAGACCCTGTACACAGCAAAAGTACACAATGTGTACCTGTGATTGACTGGCTGAGGCTGGGGGTGGAAATGGTGTGAAGACTCTGTTGGGAGTACCTGTCTATTTCTCTATAAAAATCTCTCTCATAGAATAAATAAAAAAACTTTGAAAAATAGATACAATTAATGCCAAAACTAAACAACATTCAGTGGCTATACTATTTGGGGGACACCATGGGGGGGGGATGCTTCTCCCTCTCTCTAGTGAGTGCACACACTGTATGACAAGTAAAAATCAAAAACAAAACAAAAAATATAGTCAATGCCTAATGATCAATACAGAAGATTGGTGGCAGGCATTGTGGCAGCTACTCCTGAGGCTGAGGAAGAAGGAAGATGAGACTGAGGCCACCTTGGGAGCATACTGGGGCCCTATCCCTTAAAAAGGGGGTGGGGTAGGAGGGTGATGACTTTAGGGCACACAGATTGGGTGAATTACATTAGCCTTGATTAATTTTAACCACTAACACCTTGCTCTGGACAGACTTTCTTCATTCAACTATAGGAAGCATAAGTAAAAGAGGTTAGTGTAAGGAAAGACGCTCTATAGTTAAGAGGGAAAAAAAGTCTTGAAAGTTAACAGCAAGGGGACCAGTAGGTGGCATGGTGGTTAAGGCACTGGACACTCCCACATGGCCAACCACTGTTAAGAGTCCCGGACTCAGTGGCTTACTTTCTCACTTTCCCTCTTTCTTTCTCTCTCGCCCTGTGTTTCTCTCTGGTCAAATTAAAATAAAATGAATGAATAAATAAAATAAAATAATTATTTTTAAAAAAGAAAGTTAACAGCAAGTTATACTATCTGGATGAGGCACTTGCAGAGCTATCTGTCCTTAAGGAAACCCATGATAATTGAGAACAATAAGAGCAAATTTTTATTGGGTAACTACCATGTCTCAGCTAAAATTCTAAACATTTACCCCTAACAGTTCATTCAATCATCACAATAAACCTACGAGATAAATATTATTATTATTCGCAGGTGAAGAAGTTATATCACTAAGATGTCTAGTAGATTACCTAAATGCACTAAGCTAGGAATTTAACCAAACAAGTCTAAGACCAGCTTGAGACTCTGCTCTTAAAGTCTTACATTATACTATGAAGATATTTAAAATTAAACAATGAAGGATAAAAGCCAAAGTGAATACTACATTAACATTAAACCCACGTATTCAAATTTTAAACTTCTTTTGATCTACAGTTTCCTCATTTTTTTCTACCTTCATTCATCCCCCCAATTCTTTTTTTTTTTTTTTTTTTGGAGAGATTTTCACTGTAGGGCGCGTGCGCTCGCCAGACAGACAGAGAGAGACATAGAGACAGAAAGCGAGAAATCACCCCCCAGGGGGGATGGTCACGCCGCAATCCCTTCTCCTCCATTCTCCTCTCGGGATCTTGGGCACGCACGCACACGCGCCGGGCGTGAGTTTTAAGCCACCGGGTCTGGGACACGAACCGCGGTCGACTAAGTGGGAGTCCAGCGACATAGCCATTACACTAACTGCTGGTTCTCAATCCCCCCAATTCTTAATGAACATATAGTATGTGCTAGATTCAAGAGATAACAAGAATACACAATATTTCTGAATACAAAAGGGCCTAGTTTTTTTTTTGTTTTTTGTTTTGTTTTGTTTTGAGAGGTTTTTTTGCTATAGGGCGCGTGCGCTCGCCACAGACAGAGAGAGACATAGAGACAGAAAGCGAGAAATCACCCCCCAGGGGGGATGGTCACGCCGCAATCCCTTCTCCTCCATTCTCCTCTCGGGATCTTGGGCACGCACGCACACGCGCCGGGCGTGAGTTTTAAGCCACCGGGTCTGGGACACGAACCGCGGTCGACTACGTGGGAATCCAGCAACATAGCCATTACGCTAACTGCTGGTTCCCAAAAGGGCCTAGTTTTTAATGAGGCACTAAATGTGGGAAAGAATCATTAGACAGTTTTATTGCTGTTGCAGGAGGGATATACATAAGGGAAGGCAACAGGGTTAAAAACTAGATCATCAAGGATGATCATAGGAAGCTGGAAGGTAAGGAGAGAATCCGGCATAAGGAAATTACCTGATCACTCTGTTTCTTTGGCAGCAGTGACAAATAATGTGGGGCAATGCAAGAAGGAGTAGCTGAGTGCTAGAAAAGGGAAAAGAGTAATCCACCAGGAATTTGATTCTATTACAGCAATATTAAAGAGAGAAGATTAAAGAGGTTGGAAATAAGGAAAAAAGGAAAGAAGATAAAGTAAAAAATGCCAGTTAGCTAGCTGATAAACTATATTATTTTCATAAATAAGTTATATCATTATAGAGAAAAAAAGCCATAGTCTATGCTAACTTTCTTTCATGTATTCCCCCCAGATACAACAAGACATTACTGCTATTGGCAAGTAACTGAAGTCCAGGCATAGACTCAAATTATCTATAAAAAGCTAAACAAATACATGTAACACCTATATCTACCTAGAGAAATAAAATTCACAAGATACACACTTTTACATTTTAAATTTCTCCAGATGGGATTATTTCTAAATAAAGGTTACTGAAAATTGCTTCATTCTGAATACACACACACACACATACACACAACTGTATCCTAAATGTGCATATATGCATTCATCTAATCTTTGCAAATCTCTGTGAGGTCAATACTATCTTTATTTTACATATGAGACTATCAAGGCTCTGAGAGGTTAAGTAATGTGCCCAAAGGTCACTAGATGGTATAATAAGTTCTGATAGCACTTACTTTGAAAATGCAAATTTGTCCCAATGTAACTGATATATTAGGAAACATGGTGAGCATAACTCGAATTCTATATTTGCTTTTCAGTGATTTCATCCACAAGAAACATGAGGTGAATGCAGAAAACTGAACCAACTGAACTGAGTCATATAGGAATAACACAAAAAGCACATACCACAAACATCTACCAGCTACCTCAGTTCACCTCAGCTCACCACATGAGTTAACCCATACCCATTCATTTAGGATATTATAACTCTCCTTCTGATTTCAGATAACACTCTGTCCATCATTTCACAACAACTCACAAGCCACAACCCTTTCCACACCCAATTCCATAAGGGAAATTAGGTCTTAATATAAAGTAATGTAAGTGCAGTATTTATTAACCATTTGATGTTTATGGTCTTCTTTTATGTGTCACTGACAAGTTTCTGAGTATTATGCCATAATCTCATTTTCCCATAAGTCCTGTGATTTTCATTGTGTGGTTAAGTACAGTATGTGAATTTTTAGGAGCAGATAGATATGCTACTTAATAGCAGAAGTGACTCTAAATAGTAAAGTCATACTCAGATTTATTGATTTCAGAGCTCATGCTTGTAAGTTCTAAGGTCTCCCATATTTTGTACATAGGCATCACAAATAGTTATTCTATTTATGATATAGCATGTGCACACACAAGACAGAGAGAGAAAAAAAGAGAAAGATGAGCACCATCCCCCCTAGGATCTGACCATGCTGTAATCCCCTTCTTTCAGTCTTCTAGCCCATCAGATCTTGGGCTCTCACCAGGTGTCATGACTCAGGTTGATTAGATCGAGGATTTGAACTGTAGTCACCATCTGAGATCTGCCTTCTCTTGAGCAGTGTATTAACCATTGTGCCACAGAGTTGGACCCACTCCAAACTTTTAACACGAACATTAACGTGCTTTTGGACATATTAAATTTCCACTTCTTTTTTACATAAACTGCAAGGAACATTAAATTACATTAAAATATATAGTAGGTAAATGTTAAATCACATTAATATATAGTAGTCATTAACAAACTATTGCAGTGCATTCTTTTAACAAAAGGGTACTGGCATAAACAAACATTGCTGCTGATACACTGTGTAAGAATAACCAAGAGTTATAAACCATGTCATGAATTATAAACACTGTCATGAATTATAAACACTGTCAAAAGTGGAAGTAAGGTTTCGGCATCATTTTTTTCACTCCAATTATTGCTCATACACTCTAACTTAATGTCATCTGTGACTTACTACAGTTAAAAGGAAAATCAAAATCATAAAAAGTCAAAACAAGAATTTACTAATTTAGGTAGCACTTTCACACAACAGCTTTCCATCGGTTTCTACTATGCACAGTCTAGAGTAGCAGAATAAGAAAAGAATCTCCTACTGGAAATCTTCAAAACTTCTCTAAAATTTTTCTAGTAGTTGGTCTCTAAGGAATATCATCATTATCATTTCATGAAAAAATAAATTTTATTAGTTACAAAAATGGTTTCAAAATTACCTCTCCAATGTTTAAACTGAAAAAAAGTTAAAATCATGTAAAACCTATGTTTAGATAATCTCACAGTCACACCTTTGAATCTAAAATAAACACAGAATAAAAACAAGAGTACACTAAGGTAACCGCACTCTGGTCAGTGTTAAGTAACAGCTAAAAAAAGGTAAACAATTAGGACCAAAAAAAAAAAAAAAAAAGGAAAAAGATACAGGTATCTCTATGTCTAGTACTATATAGTTAAAATATTGCTATATCTAAATAAATTTCCCATCTTCATTGTGACAGGGTAATACTGTGAGTTGTGGCTTTTGCATAGTGGTTCTGTAACTGGCAAAATGCTAACATTACCTGAAGAACATGGGGTAGAGGGGAGAGACTAAGGCTGTATACCAGGTAAACTGAATCAGAATTTTAGGATCTGGGAACCCAGCATCAATTTTCTTAAAAGCTCTTCAGAGTGACTCTGATGTGTGTGCAACCAGGATCATGAGATGTTTCTCTAGAATCCTTATTATAAACTAATTTTTAAAATCATGATTCCAGGAACCAGCAGATGGCATAGCAGTTCTGTTGCTGGACTCCCACTGGCCAACCGTGGTTCGAGTCCTGGACCCCATGACTTGAAAATCATGCCAGGTACAAGTGTGTGCATGCCCAAGATCCAGGAGGAGACTGGAGAAGGGGTTACAGCATGGCCATTCTCTCAGGGTGTGACTTCTTACTTTCCCACTCACTGTGTCTGTCTATCTTTCTCTCTCTCTCTCTCTCTCTCTCTCTCTCTCTCTTTCTCTCTCACTTTTTTCTCTCTGTCTGGTGAGTGCACACACCCTAAGGCAAAAACTTCTATAAAAAATAAATCATTATTCCAAGGTTACTCTTAAGATCAAAAGAATCTATCTGAGAATGTATAAAATACACATGTTAAATGCTAAATGTTCAAAGTTTAACTCTGTTTTTATTATTACTAAAAAGAGTTGCATTTAGATATAGTTCAACATATGAATCAGTCAAAATATTACCTGGGATTTTTTTTTTTTTTCATTTTATTTACTTCTTCTATGAGTGAGGCAGAGAGAGGCACTCTCAGCAGTTTTCATGCTGTACTCCTATCCTGGGGCTCAGTTAGAACTGCAGGCCTACTCACACCTGAGTGCACAGGCAGCCCTTAGGACACCAACTGGGGGCCTTTCCCATATGGCCTTTCTTAAGAGATAACATATGAAATCAACAGAAATGTAAATATTTGAGGAGTCTATTGATTATACATAGCTGAGTAGAAAGAAAACAAAATACGACACAATGAGAAATTTTTCTCTAAGAAATTTCTCTAAATTTTCAATATTCATATTCCAAATTCAAAATTTCTTATACTCTATAATCTGTTTTGAAAGAATGTAACACAGAAGTCACCAGGCAAACAGAAATTACCTTCTTGAATTCTAAAGAAAAAGGCAATTCTCTAACCTTAATGTTATCATAATCTCATGACTACAGGACAAAGAATTTCTGAAAAGTGAAAAGTGGGTACCCAGATAGAAAACTAGATGAACTTGATTAAAATAATTTTAAACAAATTTTGGTGGTTACATATAAAGTTTTGTTTTTCATCTACTATTTTTAATTCACTGTGAAGGAAAAAAAAAAAAAAAAAAAACCTATTATAATCCATGTCCAAAACACTACCCTAAGTATATTATGAAATATCTTCTTCAAAGCAACTTAAAATAACAAGATTGAGAGACCATATGCCATGTATGGCATCCATACTGACTAAAGCATTAACTTGAAATTATTAAATTAAAATTATTCTTTATCTGTAATAAAGTTTACTTATACTACATTTACATTCTTGGAAATGCCTAGCCATTTATAACAAGTGCTAAGATTAATACATTGAAACTAGGCTATTTTAGACTGAAACTAGAAAAATAAATGTTTAAATCAGGTCTTCCTAAACAGAAAGTAGATGTAACTATGTTACATTTAAATTAAGAATATTTAATCTTCCTCAAACAATGGGCAATAAATTTGAAAGATAATTATGAATGTTAAAATTATAATTCTATTTCATAATTCTGTTTCTAACTAAACACACTTTTAACATTAACATCAATTCAATCAAGTGTTCCTATTTTCTAGGTAACTGTCTACCAACAGGCTATCTAGTTAATACACTGAAAAAGGCTCTTAGCATTTAATACAGTTTTCTCTTTCCTTTGTGAAATACTTCATTTAGCTTCCAGAACACCATGCTCATTTGGTTTTGTTTTATCTCAGGGGCAGCATCTTCTCGATTCCTTTGGTTGAGTCTCTCTCTCTCTCTCTTTTTTTTTTTTTTTTTTGTTTTTCTATAGGTGTATTTGTGCCACATTTTTTCAAGCCATTCATCTGTTCTTGGCTTTTCTATTCCTTTGGTTGGGTCTCCTTCCCCCTTTTTTTTTTTTTTTTTTTTTTTTTGCTGAAATACTAACTTGTGCCTTAGAGTTCTGTAAGCAAACTTCTCTTCTATAAGAATATATACTTCTGAGATCATTCTGTCTAGTCCTTAGACATTAAATTCCAGCTATAAACTCACTTCCAAATTTCTGTGCTGACTTTTCCCCCAGAATTCTAGACTCTGATCCAACTATTAATTTAGTATCCCAAATATAAATGCATTCAAACCTACAATCTTACATTTTGTTCGCCAAACTGACTTCTATATCATCTCATTAACACCATCGCTCACCCAATTCTTCAACCTTAGAATTATGTCTAACTTCGTTTTTGTATTTTCCAAATGTGCTCTATTAGCAAATCTTGCCAGCTAACTTTCAAGTATCTCCACAAGCCATCCAGCCTTCACCTCTCCAACATCTAATGCCGGAATAGAAGCTACCATTACTTCTGCTTTTATTGAGCTTCTATTACAGCCTTCTATCTAGTTCTCCACTTTCACCTTTGTCCCACTGGATGGCTATTCTCCACAAAGCCTGTAGAACAAGCCTTTTAAATCTAATCACATCCTTCCCAAATCAAAATATATAATTAAAGAAAATACACAGTTCCTCATGAAAGTAAAGAGATGCAAAATGGCTACTGGAAATTAGGAAGAACGGGGGCCCAAAGGAATATGACCCTTGACTAACAACACTAGTGCCAGAGGCACCAAACGCCTGCACTATCCAAAATCCCACTTGTGACTCCCACAGAACATTAACTACCATTGATTAAGAGCCTTACCAATAATGTAAAAAGCTGATAAACACTTACTTTTGTACGTTGTATATATTATACATACTATTTTCTTACAATAAAGCTAGAGAAAATGTTTTTCATAAAATCACAAGAACAAGTATATTTCTAGTTCTATACTATATTTATAGTGTGAGTTTAATACATTTAAAGATGAACTGCCTCTTAATATCTACATCAATAGACCAGCAGTTGGCGTAATGGCTGTGTCGTTGGACTCCCATGTAGTCAACCGAGGTTCGAGTTTCGGACCCGGTGGCTTAAACTCACACCAGGCGCGTGTTCATACGTGCCCAGGATCCTGGGAGGAGAATGGAGGAGAGATGGATTGCAGCATGGCCATCCACTCTGGGGGGTGATTTCTCACTTTCTGTCTCTCTGTCTCTCTCTGCCTTTCTGGCGAGCGCACACGGCCTATAGCAAAAAAACAAAAACAATAAAAACAAACAAACAAATAAAAAAACTACATCAATATTATATGATACAAAATGCTATTGGTCTTACACATATTACTAACACTAGATATCAAAAAAGAAAAGATAATATAAAAAAAATCATACCAGGCCAGCCAGTGGTGTGGTGGTTAAGGTGATTGGATCCCATAGGACTGACTAAGTGGTTCAAGTCCTAGACTCGGTGGGCTTGAGAAGCATGCCAGGTGCATGTGTATACATATATACCCAAAATCCCAAGAGAATGGAGAAAAAGGGATTACAGTATGGCCATCTCCACCTGGGAATGATTTCTCACTTTCCCTCTCTCTCTGTCTCTCTGGTGAGCGCATGTACCCAACAGCAAAAGTAAAAAAACCACAACACAACAAAACAAAAATCATACTTACTTACACATATAACATTTAGGCACTGATAACAAAGAAGTGGCAATGTGATTGCTTTATGGTAGCCTAGTGTATCAATACAATTGCTTCATGGTAACCTACCCTATATGCTAATAACTGGATCAAATCACTATATAAATTTTAGGGCACATGACATTACCATCATGTTCATAGTAAAATACTAAAAACATTGTTACATTTTTTTAAAACCTCTTACCTTAGGCTAATATGTAGTTTCTCCAGTTACAAAAGAGGTATACTGTTATGTTAATGTAGTTCTTTGAAAGCAAATTTATAAAACAGTAAGTAAACTAACACACTATTCAAATTTACTGGAGAGGAGGCACTCTGCAGAGATTAGCATCACAGGGAATTTTACTGGAAATATTTGAACTCATCACAACAACAGGAGCTGGCTATAAAATCATTACAGTAAGATTACGGATTACTATACTTAATTTGTATGCAGCTATGTTTTAATACTGTATCTTTACTTACATTTCTCTCAACTGAAATTTTTTCTGATCGTTATGAATCTCCTCCAAATTTTCCAACATTGAATGCAAAAAAAAACCCCAAAAACCTCATATAAGTGGACCCATGCAGTTCAAACCCATGTTGTTTAGAGGTTAACTGTATACACTGGAATAAAAAAATAAATAAATCCAGCTCCTGACTATAGTCTATATGACTTCTTTGCCATATCTACCAAATTCCTTCTGCTCTTAACAAACATTATTCGTGCTGTTTCTCAAACACATCAAATATGTTCTCACCTAAAGACTTTGACGTTTGTTAATTCTCTAAGGTGGGAATTGCTCTTTCTCCAGATATTGGCGTAACTGCAGATCTGTGCTCAAATGTCACCTTGCAGATTGGCCTTTCTTGGTTACCATATGGAAAACATCAGCTTCTATCATATTCTATCCCTTTATCCTACTTTTATTTTTCTTCCTAAGGCTTAGCACTATAGACAGACATATCATGTATCCATTTGTCTGCTGCCTGTCTCTACCATTAGACCGTTAAGCTTCACAAAGACAGCAACATCATCTTACTATTACAGCCCTCCTGGCAAAAACAAGATCTCAGGCATGGCATGAACACAATAAAATGTTTACTAAGTTAGTCCCTTAGTAGGGACATGAATAGGATAATAAGAATTAATCAAACAATACGGACAATCGACAAATGTTAGGTTTTATTTCTTAAGTTCATGATACAACTTTCAATAATAAAATAAATAATTGAACAGTGAAAAGAAACTGATGAATATAGTCTTTCTTTTTTTTTTTTTTTTTTTTTTTTTTTTTTTTTGAAGAGAGCTTTTTACTATAGGGAACTTGCCAGAGAGAAAGGGAGAGAAGGACAGACAGAAAGTGAGAAATCACTCAACCCCAGGGGGATGGCCACACTGCAATCCCTTCTTTACTCTCCTCTCAGGATTCTGGGCACACAAGCACATGTGCCTGGCGTGAGTCTTAAGCCTCAGGCTACAGGACTCAATCGACAGTTGGCTATGTGGGAGTCCAGTGATGCAACCATTACGCCATACACGGGTCTCATGAATATAATTACTATACCTTTGAATAAACTGCAAAGAAACTATATAATGTATTGTTTAAAATTAAACGAAAAACAACTTTGCATATTTGTGTTATCAAATATAGATAAAAAGATAATGTTAAACAAAATGCTCTGTTATTTGAATTCCAAGTCCATAGTTCCATAATTAAAATGGGCTTTAAAAGTTCACTCACTCCATGAGGTTTATTGTTCTCTTACGAATGTGAGATGGAAATTTTTCTACAACCCCATCCTGTCTAATCATATATTTCCATGAATCACCCTTCACTATATAAAAGACTCAAATAATTACTTGTAAATATTTTAAAAATCCTCTAAATATAAAGCATCTACTTGTTCTATGTGACATAACACAAAAGAATGTTTATCTATCATATGATTTAAAGTCCTAGAAAAACCTGATTTGGTTTCACCTTTATGTTTAGGAGGAAAAGAAGAGACCTTAGTGATTATGTAACCCAGTGAGTTTTAAACTATTGTTTTTTTTTTTTTTTATTTTTAATTAGTTCGGGTCTTATCTCTAAAAGAAATTTTACAAGAAAGTCCAATATTTAAGATTCAAATAAAATTATTTTAGGTATGGTGGTTGAAGAAGTCTTAACTATCAGTGCTTATAATTACTGAATGGCTATAATAATAATATAAATTGGCTATGAAAAATAATAATACTGTTGACTATCTCAGTGTTTTCTATGATGCAAGGTATGTAAAGACACTCATTAAAACTCAAAGGATCATAGGTCATTAAAAAATAATGAGAGCTATTTGGTCTATGCTGAGGAAGCAGCTCCTTTCTAACTCTGAATGCATTTCAAATCAAGAAAAGCCTGAGGTGGCCAAGTGACAGGGCACCACTCCGTGATGCTTGGAGTCTCATAGAAACCTGCACTTGGACTCATGGTGGCTGAATATGCCAGCTAGCTGTGCCTGGGTGCATGCACACCATGCTCCCAGCTGCTGGAAAGGCTAGGGAGAGGATCATGCCATGGTCACAGAAACCCTGTCTCCCTCTCTGTTTCTCTCATGAAAGTAAAAAATAAAGAAAAATAAACTTAAAAAATGTTAAAAGTAGTGTTCAGTAGTGTTCATTCAATCGAGTATTATATAATTCACATCTACTACATACAAAGGATTCTAGGAACTATTAGAAACAAAAATGACTAAAGGATGATGCCTAGTGAATGTCTGTTTAATGATGAAATAAGTGAAAGATGATTAAAAAAAAAGAAGAAACTATCCAAGACTGTTATCAGGATTAAGAAAGATAATTTATGCCTCACTGACTGATATAAAGACAATGCATATAACAACATGTGACTTCTATGGAAATGGTAGTGTTTGATTTGCAAAATGGAGAATGTAACTTGGATCTCTAAGAAAGGAGGAAGGTAGGTCTGAAAATGATAGCACATTACCATCACTATAAAACAACTGGATTTTTTTTTTTTTTTGAGAGGTTTTTGCTTTAGGGTGTCTGCGCTGGCCAAAAAGACAGAGAGAGGCAGAGAGACAGAAAGTGAGAAATCAGCCCCCAGAGGGGATGGCCACGCAGCAGTTGCTTCTCCCCATTCTCCTCTCGAGATCTTGGGCACGCATGCATGCACACGCACCCAGCATGAGTTTAAGCCACCGGGTCCAGGACTTGAACCACAGTAGACTACATGGGAGTTCAGCGACATAGCCATTATGCTAACTGCAGGTCCCAACTGGAAATTTTTCAGTTGGAACTTTATAGGGCTGATCAGAATTGTCATCAAGTTGGTTTCCTCTACTTGCTTCAACAGATATGCGAAACTGGTTCAATCTATCTCCTTAACAGATATAGAGAGGAAGAAGAAGTGGGTAAAGAAGAGACCATCAAGATTTTATATATCATGTATTTTCTCATAAAATAGTAAGTAGATTTTATATTATGAGCAATTGAAAATGTCATTTTATAATAAAAAAGAGAAAGGTAAAAAATAAAACTAAGGAGGAGACAGATTTCAAGACCACCGTGCTGAGGAAAAATGCAACGGATTAGGAAAATAAAGTGAACTGAGGCTACCATACAAATTCTGTTGAAGAACATCAGCAAAAGCTTTTATATACATGATAGGTCACACTACCCACAAATGGACAAATTACCAGTTTTGAAATATACTCTACAGCAAATAATTCATCTGACCTTCAAATTCAACACAAGAAAAGGTCAAACTCATTACTTCTATCTAAAACAACACATTTGCAATTCTTCAGCATGACTCATCTATACCCTATGAGATTAAAAAACAAACAAACAAACAAAAAACAAAAAAATCAAAAAACAGTCTTTAAAAATGGCCACTACAACAGATTCCATAGCCAGTAATTATGCTATCCAGCTACATGGAGCTTAAAAAAATCTCATTTTGCATATGTAACTTGTTTCCTTCAGTGTCTGAGACTAGCAGAACCAAAGAAACCCACATCCTAAGCCACAGAACAGAGCCACCTGGTTTTGTTCTTATCACAGGATGGCAAAATGCTTTCAATCCCCTAATGTCCTGCAGACATCCTCAACATTTGTATAGCATTTTTTAACTAACAAAACTGTTGTATCCTTCCTGAGCTCTAGAATGGTCAAAAGGTTCAATGCAAACACCTCCTAGGATAACATTTAAAGGCATAGGAGCAAAAACTGGCATGGCTATCTCCCTTTTCTGTTCTGATACTCATACTATTAAGTATGATTAAGTAACTGGGATCATTATTTATAAAAATGTTTAAATCAGTGCCAGATTTCTAGTTACTCATTTGTCAGTACTAAGAAAATATTCATAATATTCATATTTTTAATGCACCAATTCTGGGACAGTGACTGTAGGTAAATGTGAAGATATTAACATGTAATTAAAAAAAATCATGGCTTTTTCTAAATGCATATACATATATATTTTATAGGGATAAAAATAGGCTTTTTTCACTTTTGATCTGAGTGATTTTTAGAATACTTTCTAACGGTTGTTTTTACTATTTTAGATAAAAAGAAATTTAAAGAGTAATTACACAATTAATACTGTAATTTCTATGGTTCTAGTGAAAAAAGTTGAATTTCGATAGTCTAGTTAAAAATCAAGATGCATATGTGTAAACAATTTAACAGTTACTACCATTTATACTTGATCTCTGCTGATTGCAAAAGACAACTTTAAGTGAAAGGAATACACCTTCTTATAGTTTTCCATGAAGATGCAACTGTCTGCCAAAAATATGATTTCTTTTTTTCCTATTAGAAACACTGGTGAGGGCTGGCCCCACAGCACAATGGGTAAGCCTTATGAGTAGGAAGCCAGAGTCCACATGGTCAACCACAGTTCAAACACTGGCCCCAGTGACTTGAAAAACACTCTAGTTGTATACGTGTGAACCCAAAATCCTAACAAGATGGAGATGTAGAGAAAAAAATAATAGCAGCAGGACCATGTCCTGTTGAAGGGGTTCTCTCTCTCTGTGGTGAGCATATGTACCCTCTGACAATAAAAAGCATTGGTGAAATCTTCACTTTTCCTTCCTTTGACTTTGTAGGTTATTATTCATTCTATTTATATATATAACATCGTAGGAAGGCATTTCAGTAATGTCATAAAAATTGAAGCGATTTAACAATCCACACACGACTGAGTAAGTGGGTTATCAATTCTTATATTTTGAAATGTGTTATTTTTAAATAACAGTAATTAAAAATTTAATTTCAGAAAATCAATATTTTATTTAACATTTCATTCACAATGCGACAACTCCTCATTCCAGGTAAGTTGTTTCCAACCCTGAATACAAATTAGTATCACCTACAGATTTGAAAAACATACCAGTGCCAGAACGCCAAATCCAAGAGATTCTGATTCAATTGGTCTGAGTAAAGATCCAGACATAATTATTTTTTAAGGGCTTTTTAAGTAATTTAATGTGCAGTCAAGGATGAGAATCACTGTTCTAGATCATGATCAATATTCTAAAACTTATATATCTAATGTTATAACTTTTGAAAAACATGTAATATAGTTAGTTTACAATTTCAACCACTAACATTGTTGCTATTTCCCAGACTCTGGTCTACAATCTTCCTGTCTCTGAAAAAGGGTAAGTCTAACTTGATAAATTATGCTATCAGTGGGACGCATTACCTGAGCCTAGCTGTAAGAGTAAATCTTGAGCTACAGGAAAGGAATGCAAGTTTACAGTCACCTTATAAACTTAGGGCTGTCACTGCCTACCTCAGAAGACCTGACTTTTATGCAGAATGACACTTTTCTAGAATAAGTATTTTTAGAACCCTGCTAAAGAAATGAATTGGGGATACCTTCAGTTTGAAGTTAGTGCAATACTTACTGGTTAGCAGTCACTGACTTGTATGGTTATTTCTGACTGTCATGTACAAGAATGGTTTCTTTTCTTTTTTTTTTTTTTTTAAGAGAGATGTTTTGCTATAGGGCATGTTTATTTACCAGAGAAACAGAAAGCGAGAAATCACCCCCAACGGGGGGATAGCCACACCACAATCCCTTCTCCTCCAGTCTCCTCTTAGGATTTTGGGCATGCATGTATATGCGCCCGGTGTGAGTTTTAAGCCACTCAGTCCAGAACTCGAACCATGGTTGACTATGTGAGAGTCCAATGATACAACCATTACACCATCTGCTGGTCCCCAAGAATGGTTTCTAAAAATATTCCTCTTGTCAACCATACTGTATGACCTGTTTTACATTATGAAGGTGCAGAGCCAGAGTTCCTGTCCTCATCTAAGCACTTGCCACTAGGAATACGTAGCTAACATGAAGACAATAGACAACCTTCATTACCAGTTATTCTGAGGCAGACGGTCCCTGCTGGTCAGTGATGCTGTCCCATTGGATAAAGTAAGATGAAAGACATAAGAAAAAGCAACTGGACTCAAAAAACAAACAAACAAAACGAACAAACAAACAAACAAAAAAACCTCTCAATTTGACTCAACTAAATATTGCTGCATTCTAAAATCCATAACAGAATGTGTCAAAAAGATTTCTGCAACTGTGTCCTACCTTCTCATCCCCACTTAAGAACACAAGCAAGCTGTCCAGGTCTCCAGTCTACTTTGCAGGTGGTCAACCCTCTACAATTCAAAGTCAGTGCGCTGTTCTACTGAACAGATGGTATAAGGTTGTAAAGTTAGCTGTGGGAGGCTGTGCACCAGCGAGTCTGCTGAGGCCATTTTTCATGAGTCTCTTACTATTGCCACCTTAGGCTCAGAGAGCAAACAATTACAAAGGCCACAATTGGCTCCCCCTTTAAAAAACCTCACCTTCAACACCACACTCTGACTGGCTACTTCACATAGCAAATCGGTGAGCTTAGAATCCCTCAGATTTGCATATCCAAGTACCTCATGACTGGTCCAAAAGCAACCAATCATAACCTACCTTTTGCTATCCTTCATTCAACCAATCACGGCCCACCAATGTGTATATAAGCACGATCTCTGGCCCATAATCGACAGACGACCAGGAAGATAACGACGACCAGGAAGACAATGACTGAAGAGCCCGAAGAGCTGAAACACCGCGAATACTTCATCGTCTCCGGACGACCCTGAAGAGCTGTGACACCGCGTCGTCTCTGTGCTGCTTACAGTAGAAGACGCGACCCTTAAGAGCTGTGACACTGCGTCGTCTCTGTGCTGTACCGTGCTGCCCACAATAAACGGACGACACTGTCGTCTCCGTCCTGTAACACTACGCCGCTTGTCCCGGCTCTCACTCCTTCACTCAGGAAACCCGTTTGGCAGTCCCCCCGGGCCGGGACAGTTAGCAACAGGCCCATTAACTATGATGTATAGTAATACTAGATACTGATTCTCTCAAAAGAGATGAAAGATTATTACTGGGCACACTTGAATTCATTCATTCAGATTACTTCTCATGAGTTCATAATTCCAAATTACTTATCAACTGCTCCAAAAATCAATTAGCCATATCAAAGACCTATCACCTAGGAAAAAGATCTACTAATAGACAAATTGCCATCACTAGATCTGTTGACATCATTAGTTTCACCAAATAAACATACATCAAGCTTTCTTTAAAAACAAGTATCATGGAGACCAGCTAAAGTCACAAAGTTTCATCCATAACTCACAATTCACCTACATCATTTCTGAATAGAGGTTCCATGTTTCAAACAAACCATAATTTTGTACTTTCTATAAAACTCCATCAAACATTTGCAATTTTTTCATTAAAATGTTTAAATTCCTTTATTTAGCTATTAACGCAGAGATCCATTTAGTTAGATTCTCCCTATTATTTTTTGCTTGTTGATTTGTTTCACTATTGAATTATTTTATTTTCTGTGTTAGAAATATAAGGCTGAACATTTTGGTTCAGTTCAGTAATGTCATGAATTTTTAAAAACAATGATTAGTCTGAGTTTTCTTGAAAGAAGAAGCTAAAAGCCACACTTAAAACACACCCACACACAAATAACACAACATAGTCCACTATTCCCAAAACTAATGATAAGTTACAAACTAACCAAAGAAATTTGAGTCCAAATAATTAACTTATGGCAAAACCATCAGAGAATGAAATAAAAGTTTAAAATACCATTTGAAAATAGGTACTATAAATGCTACTATAAAGCATGGTGTGTACTTTTCAAATGATTAAACCCAAGGTCATTAACAAGGATACCACTATGTTCCTCTCTTATACAGCTATCTGGCAGGCTAAGAAGTGACTCACATTTATGTTCTGTCAGTTAAAATACAAGCTCACTATAATACTGTTTATTTTGAAAAATTGTTAATATGAGGCAGGTTTCCAAACAGGCAGTCAAAAGTTTCTGGAATGTTAAAAGAGGTGTTACAAAAAGAGAGATCTATGGTAAGTATTTGAAATAACAGCATAACAGTAGGGCTTTGGAGTAGAAGAGAATTTTTTTTAAATGCATGATCAACTGTTTTCTTGAAAATTAAGCTAGAATTAGAAGCACAGAAATATAAGTCTTAGGTCTACAACCTAGGGATATCAAGATTTTCCATTAAAACGAATGAGTACAACACACAGAGATTCTGCAAGTATAGCAAAACCTGAAACTAAAAATATTGTGTCAGCTAGTTAAAAACATTTTTTAATATGTAAGTGAATTATGGTGACTTTCCTAACTGCCTGCAATGCATACTCAATTGAAACAAACAAAAACTTGCAAAATTTATATGTTTAATGAGAAAAGTACACTAAAAAATTAAAGTTCAGTGTAATGGGAAAACTAACATACATAGTAATTAAAACTACTCACATAGATAGAGACAGTAGTGGGACAAATGAGAGCCAGACAGGCACCGGGCGACTCTGCGCCTCGCAGAGGAAAGATAACTGAACATGGGCAAAGGAGAGCCTAAGGGGTCGAGAGGCAAAATGTCATCCCATGCATTCTTTGTGCAAACTTGCTGGGAGGAGTACAAGAAACAGTATTCAGACACTTCAGTCCACTTCTCAGTTTCTAAGAAGTGCTCAGAGAGGTGGAAGACCATGTCTGCTAAAGAGAAAGGAAAGTTTAAAGATATGGCAAAGGCAGACAAGGCCTGTTTTAAAAAAAAAAAAAAAAAAAAAAAAAAAAAAACCTATATCCCTCTTAAAGGGGAAACAAAAAGGAAGTTCAAGGATCCCAAAGCACCCAAGAGGCCTCCTTTGGCCTTCTTCTTGTTCTGTTCTGAATATCGCCCCAAAATCAAAGGAGAACATCCTGGCCTATCCACTGGTGATGTTGCAAAGAAAGTGGGAGAGATGTGGAATAACACTGCTGCAGAGGATGAACAGCCTATGAAAAGAAGGCTGCTAAGCTGAAGGAAAAATATAAAAAAGGATATTGCTGCATACCGAGCTAAAGGAAAGCCTGACACAGCAAAAAAGGGAATTGTCAAGGCTGACAAGAAAGAGGAGGAGGGGGAAGATGAGGAAGATGAAAATGAGGAAGAAGAGGAAGATGAAGAGGATGAAGATTAAGAAGATGATATTGAATAAGTTGGTTCTAGCAATTTTTTTTCCTTCTCTATTAAGCATTTAATCCCCCTGTACACAACTCCTTTTAAAGAAAAAAATTGAAATGTTAAAAAAAACCTACTCATACAAGTAAAAAAAAGATAATTTAAAGTATATACAATAACTTGTTAAGCAAGGAAAAAAATCTAAATGCTCAAAGGTTCTACTTTAGGTCTTTTTTTTTTTTTTTTCTTCTCCAGAAAAATATGGAACGCTTCACGAATTTGCGTGTCATCCTTGAGCAGGGGCCATGCTAATCTTCTCTGAATCGTTGCAATTTTAGTATATGTGCTGCCAAAGCGAGCACTACTTTAGGTCTTGATAAGAAGTTCCTTCTAAAAAAAAAAAAAAATCCCTTAACTAGTCTACAATTTTTTTTTGCCTCTGAAATATGGTAATGTTTAACAGATAAATTACAGTGTTCAGAAGGAAGTATTACTTGGACCTGGAAAACAAAGTGCCTCGCAGGCCCCAGAAGAACAGTAGTTCACAGCTACATTATAAATTTTTAGTTGACAACACACTCCTCAAGGGGTCTGACCTCCATACAGGGCAATATTTTTCACCAGGTAGTTCAAGAACTACAGATTCAGCAACAAACTTTAAGCTCTGTGATACATATGTTTTCTGGAATTCATGAGACTTGTTCAGAATGATAGATTATATGCAAATGATTTTCATGACAGGAATAATACACTGTATGCAATTAATGAAGATCAAATAAGGATAAAATGAATCAAAACAAAAGGAAAGATTTCACTTAAGCAAAAGATTATTTGACCATCTACGGAATAAACTTCTAGTGTGTTCTCCAAAGATTATCTCTATCATTGGCGATCTTTAGAATATGAACTGACAATTATCTTGTTTTGATACTTACCTGACAGTAGAAAACAGGAAAAAAATTCTATTTCAAGATCTTTGGCTGGCCCATAAAATTACAGAAAACCACATATATGGAGAAAAATGGAAAGATACATACATAAAACAGTCAGCAATATGGAACTATCTCTATTTCCATAACTATTTACAATCTTTCTGGGTAAAATATTGACAAGAGTGAAAATAACATAATAAGCTTTGCACTGTGTTACTAATGATTAATGTCATCAAATCCAAAGATCAAGTTAGTACACAACTGTACTATTATCCAAAGAAGTGCACTAGAATACAGCATTCCTATTTAACACCTAAATTTGGCCATGAAGTCAGTGAAAACAATCTCTCTGATACAGTACATAAATAATACAAACATATATATAAAGTGGTGAACATAATTATGTTAAGTTTCCATTGCAACAACAAAATCTACATAAAATCTCAGTATTTGCTACATCAGTTAAGAAAACATTGTTTCAAATAACAGGAAGTTTAACAATGACGCAAATATGCATGGGGTCATTTTTCTCAATTAAAAATGACTGTACCTAGGTGGTTGCTAACATCTTCCCACCTTAAAACTCTGCTTTTCATCCTCATGCTTGTCACCCTGATGTCAGAGCCATTGCCCCACTTTCCAACTGAAATCAACATTAAACTAGAAAGAAAAGGGTGATACAGTTCCAGCCACGTGTCCCTTTTATCAAGAAAAGCAAAAGCCTTCAGTAGAATTTTAATTACTTCTCTTTAGCCAGAACTTTGTCACATCTCCATCTCTTATTAGGGAGATTTGTAAAAGTAAACAGAGTTCATCCTTGTTATTTAGGATTCCATATTTGTGAATCTGTCTACTCACTAAAATTTACTTGCAACCCCCAAAGTCAATACCTGCAGTGTTTTTGTGGCCATCAGGGGACATGCACAAACCAGTGAAACATCTGAGTTGCCTGGTGCACGTATCCCAAGCTGAGGTCTAACAAGAAGACACTCTGCCTTGTTTCAGACTCACACAAAGGTGGCCAGAAAATGGAGACAGTAGAAGGCAGTGCAGTGTAGTGCAAGTAAGTCCAGCTCCGGAGATAGCTGGATGGGGTCTGAATTAAACTCTAGGATGTATTAATGGGGTGGCCTGAGAAAATCAGTTAACATTCTGAACCTCAGTTTCTCTTTTGTTTAGCGAAGAAAATATAATCTCAGGATGAGTTGTTTTTGGGTTTAAGATTACAGTTTGTATAAGGGGAGTCTGTGTGTGTGTGTGTGTGTGTGTGTGTGTGTGTGTGTGTACATATTTTCCCTGGGAGCAATAGTTCAGTATTCACAAATTCAGTGTTCATGGTGACTTTACTAAACCTAACTACAGTGAATTTCAAGAATCAACTGTACTTTAGCTTTTCCAAAGTCTCTATCAAGGCAGACAGGAAGATGTTTGGAAAGTGTTCTAAGTTGGTTTTCCTGCCCTTGTTTTTTGCTTGGCCTAAGACACAATACTTCTCAAACTTTCCACAAAAGATCCCCTAAAGTCAGAGGAGATAAGCGAGTAGGCCAGAGGGTCTGAGTGTGCCACTAAGACGTTTACCATAAATAGATATTTCTTTGTGGACTGATATTTTATCATAAAAGTGCATCCCAAGATTTTTTGTATTTTAAAAATTACTTTAAATTCTTTGGAAGTTCTGTTTCTACATTAAAGTGTAAAAAAAGCCACAAGAAAATGTTGCTCCAACCTTAACAATGAGAAAAATCCAGATAACTGACAAAAATCTTAATTTTTCTAGAGCCCATCAGAGCACTGAGGTCTCAATATACCAAGTAAACAAATTCCAAAGAATAACAAAGCATCGCAGGACAGACAGGATGCACAAACTGGCTCTCCCTTTTCTGATCATGGAAGAAAGAGATTACCACCATCAAAATGGGTAAGGGTAAGAAGAAAAGAGCTGGGGCCAGCAGGTAGTGTGGTGGTTGAGGCTCTGGACTCCCACATGGATGATTACGGTTCGAGTCCTAGACCTGGTGGCTTGCTTTCTCACTTTCCCTCTCTCTCTCTTTTTTCTTTCCCTATGTCTCTCTCTGGTCAGATTTTTAAATGACAATAAATAAAACTTAATTTTTAAAAAAATAAAAGAAGAAAGCAGCTAAAATTGTAATGACATTTAAAGGATCATCATGGGTCTTGTTGGCACGTACATGAAACCCCATTTCACTTCCTAAGGACATTCTCTTACATTAAACAAAAGCAACAGAAAATCTGTTAAAGCCCAAGACCCTGCTTACACAAGGCAAAGTTGGATTGCATAGGAAGGTAAAACATGTACACAGGGAAGGTCACATCCCCAAGCCTTGTGCAAGGGCCCACCTAAGATCAAGGCTGGAGAAGAAGAACAAAGAAACTTCCATCCTGTCTCCATCAGAGGCCTCATATCCAATAAGAAATAGCAGC
>NW_006159732.1:1364413-1377486 GCF_000334495.1 Tupaia belangeri chinensis
GAAAGAACAAGAGCACAGAGAAAGACCCTTTATCTGTATTGCAAACATGCAGGGTCCCGAAAGCATGAACACTGGGAACAACCCACCCCACCCCAGACTCCATACTGAGCACAATGTACATTGGTTTCCACTGAAGGAGATAGACTTCTGGTGCACTGAAGTTTACTGTAGCAACAATGAAATACAAAATCAACTCAACCACTCAGACTTAACAGAAGAGGCGTGTCCATTTCTAGGTATGTATACTATTTAGCACAATCTGTACTGTCTTCTCCAAGCAATATGTAGCACTCATACTAAAATTCTGGAACACAAAAAAGTAAAATACAACCGATTGTCAAAAGACAAAGTACTCAACAAATCTAGTCTGAGATGATCCAGATGTTGGAAATATACAGGAACTCTAAAACAGCCAGTATTCAGAGGTTAAAGCTTCTAGTGGAAAAGGGTACAACATGACTGAAAAGATGGAAGATTGCAGCACAGAGGTGGAACACACAAAAAAGTCAAATGCAGCCAACTGCTGGCATGGTGGTTAAAGAAACTGAAGCCCACATGGCCAAACCCAAGGTCTGAATCTCAGACCTGGCAGCTTGAAAAACATCCTAGTCTCCTGTATGCGTATGCCCAAAATCCCGAAATGAGAAATGGAAGTGAAGAAACTGCAGTGTGATCATCTCCCTGAAGTGCTTTCTCTCTCACTCTGTGTGTGTGTGTGTGTGTGTGTGTGTGTGTGTACGTGTGTGTTTATGTGTCTGCTCAAAATAAAAATAAAATGAATGAATAAATAAAATTAAATAAAAATAATTCTTTAAAAAATTGAATAAATAAAAAAGGGCATGAATCCTTAGATGAGCTTATAAGCATTAACAGCTCAGCTAAGGGCAGAATCAATAAACTTTAAGACAGGCAAGCAGGAGTGAATTAAAACACAAAGGGAAAAGGAAGAGAATGAAAGACCCAAGAGTTGCAAGACACCGTTACATGGCTGAAAATATGTAACACTCTAATCTCAGATGGGGAAGAAATATACCACTTATAGGAGCAAAATAATTATAAAATACATAAAGAATTCATATTGGGAATACATAAAGAAAGCCCGCAACTCAGTAAGAAGACAAAACAAACAGATAAATAAAAAACAACAATAAAAACTGAGCAGAGAATGATTTAAGCAAACATTTCAAAAAAAGAAAATACTGGAACAGCTAATAAACCTCTGAAAAATGAATAAAATTATGGGCCAGGAAGTGGAGTGGTAATTAAGATGCTGGATTCTCACATGGCCAACCACAGATTGAGTCTCAGACCAGGCAGCTTGAAAATCATGCTGGGCACGTGTGCATGCATGCCCAAAATCCTAAGAGAAGAGTGGAGAAGGAACTGCAAAGTGGCCATCCCCAGGTGGTTTTTCTCTTTCTCTCTCTCTGTCTCTCTCCAACTAGTGTACATGCCCTATAGAAAAAAAACTTAAAAAAAAAAAGAAAAAAATTATAAATAAACTTTAAAAAGGAAAATAAAGAAGTGATAGCATCTAAAAGTGTCTATTTTAAGTATACCAAAATCTGACACTCTCCTAGAATTTCTCTTAAACTTTACATCTTGCTCTATTATTCTCAATGAGTTATTACTAAAAGACAAAAGATAATTAAGCCTTGTTTTTCCTATGATGCTCTCAGAATGGTTAACCCCTTTGAGAGTTGGGATGAAGTCACATTAAGAAAAATCCTGAATTTTTGATGATATGGTCAACTAAAAAAGGGAGGGAGATTTGGTGAATTTTTTTAATACTTTCTGTCTTGGCTCATGGACTATATTGTTTGCTTTAAAATTTTAAAGTCTTGGGATCAGCAGATGGCATATTGGTTATGCCCTGTACTCCCACAAACGCCTACAGCATTTTGAGTCCTGGACCCTGGGGCTTGAAACTCACGCTGGGCACATGTGTGTGCATGCCCAAGATCCTAGGAGGAGAAGGGTTTGTGACATGAATATCCCCCGGGTGGATGATTTCTCACTTTTTGTCTGTCTCTCTGTCTCTGACTACCACACATACCCTATAATCTCTTGTAAAAAACAAACAAACAAAAAACATTTTAAAACCTTGATCATTGGCATCTTATGGGTAGACAATGTGGTCCAAAGGCCAGCAGTAATGGCATCTCCTAGAAACTTGTTTGAAATTCAAATTATTTTGTCAGTAAGTCATCAAGCCCTAAAATGAAATCTTAGTTCTATCACTGCCTTTTTTTTTTTTTTTTTTTTTTTGGAGAGGTTTGTTTGCTGTAGGGCGGGTGAGCTCGCCAGAAATACAGAGAGACAGAAAGGAAGAAATCACTCCCCAGGAAGGATGGCCACCCCACAATCCCTTCTCCTCCATTCTCCTCTAGGGATCTTGGGCACATACACATATGGCCCCGGCATGAGTTTTAAGCCACCGGGTCCAGGACTCGAACCACTGTCAACTACATGGAAGTCCAGTGACGTAGGCAGTATGCCATCTGCTGGTCCTCATCAATGCTTTTTAATTACTTATAATCTCTGAGCCTAAGATCTGTGATTCCATGAAACTGAGGTAAAACTAGGTCAGAACGAGTTGGATTCTGAGTGTATCTATGTAAAGTGAGCCCTGTGAGCACAGGGAAGTAGTCAGTCATACGATGTACCTAGCATATTATGGGAAAGAACAGTGTTTTGCTACAAGAGCTAAGAGTAAAAAGAAAAGTTAATAGCATAAACATGAAAAGTCCTCAATGCCACCAAGAGAGTTTAGGCTCTAACACCACTGGAACAATGATTCTCAAAGTTTTTTCAGTGTGACTCATAAAAAGAAATATATACTAGTTCATGACCTGTTACTCACATGTGTGTTATATAGTTAAGATACAGAAATGTACACATAAAAACTTCACAAAAATAACCTTATTACAGATGTCTACAGATATTTTCTATGCTATTCTATGCCAGTTCTTTAAAAAATAACAATAAAATTTAAAAAAAATAAACCTAGTACCTATCCACAAAATTAATTTTACTATCCACCAATGGATTTCTTTCAGTTTAAAAGCACAGCTGTAGGCAGTAATAAGTCACGGAAGACATCTGGGCATGAAAATCATATATAGACACATTTTTTCTAAAAATCACTCAGAAAGTTGCAGAGACTGATTAGAATGATTGAAAACTAGAGATAAGATTCTGCTGAACTGGTGCTGAAGAGACACAACTGGACTTCTCACTTGCAGTGTCACTGTTGATCTCTGGATGACTGGTTTTATTAGAGTGATGAGTATGGAAGTCTGACTATAATGCACGAGAGAATTTAAAAAGAAGTAGAAAAAGGAATCTGTAATTAGTCTACATATTTCCTTTATAATTACAAAAAGTACTCATATAATCTTAGAGCTGAAATCAAACCCAACTCATTCAATGAGGGATTAAAGGAAATAAAGCCCAAATTTTAGCGATATAACTTATCTCACATTAAGTCCATTCATTTTTAACTACTTCAATGCATTCTTAATTTCTGAAGCAACAGCTGTGCTGCTATTAGACCCCGAGGAAAACAAAACAATTACTGGGGAAATAAAAACCATTCAAAATTATAAAAATTATTCTAAAATATGCAAAAATTACATTGAAAATTAAATGTATACCTAAAATTATAAAAGGCTCCCTGAAGATTTTTAATTCAACAAATATTATTAAGCATTAGCGATGAACCAAATAGGCTATTCATTTAATAAATATTTATTATTATTATAAAAAAGGAACTATTCAGAACATTGCTCAGAGATAAAAAAAATAATAATTTTGTACATTCAGTCCCTATCTAAAAGTTGCCCACACTTTAGTGTCAGAACTCAAAAGTCTTTAAAAGCATTTCATATGACCACAATCTATAACTTAAAGTGATCCTATAGAGTAAAACCTCACTAGTCTGAAACATGTGAAAACAGAAAAAAGGAGGGTTTTCCAGTATTAGTATAAACATCTATATCAGGAGACAACATTTAAGTAGAAGAAAATTTAAAAAAACAAGACAAAACAAAACAAAACAAAAAAAAAACACATAACTTGAAGTAAGAGGCCAGGATCTAATCTGGGCTCTGCAAACAGCAATCTCTGGACAAGTTCGCTCATGTTTTGGGGGCTCAAATTTTTCACTAGAAATAGTAATATATGGGCTTAAGCAGTTCTTCATGGAGGATATCCACCATAATCATCTCTTCAGAAGCTTTATAAAAATACACGATGTAAGCCCAGCCGTGGTGACGTGATGCTGGAGGCCATACAGGAAGGCTTGGGGTTCCCACTCCAGGTGTATTAGAACACTCCAGGCATGCCTGTGATCCTGGCTAGCTGAAGAAGTGTGAAGACCTTGTCAAGGATGTCTGCCTGCTTACTTCTTCATTATATGGAAGAAATAAATAAGCTTTAAAAAAAATGCCATGTACATTTTATGAGGCTTCACCCCAGAACTATCCAATCAGATTATCTCGGGAAATTTGTATAACAGCTCTGCAGATTGTCATGCGATGGCTCTTTGATAAATGATCTTAGTGACCTAATGCTTTTGTTACAGTAATAGTCTCATCCTGAACAATGTACTTTTATTACTATCTAACCAGAACAATAATATATTTAAAACTTTTAGGGGAAAGTCAGGGCACATGACACTCTACAGGGCAGACACACACAGGAAGGTTCCAGGTTCCCATCAACAGACCTCCCTGAACATACTCGTGAGCTCATGATCTGGGCTGCCTGAAGCTAGGGTGGATCTCAACAACCAGACTCTGTTGGGAGTGCTATCTATCTATCTAATCTTTCTCACTCATGGAAAATACACACACACACACACACACACACACACACACACACACACACATATATATATTTCATGGAATAAATATACTTAAAAAAACAATTAAGACTCATCCTATTAGTTTTAAAGACTGCAAAGTATATAAGCACTGATAAAACTTAGGAAGATAAAGGGCTTGCAATGTACTCTACGTTCCACTTACTAAGTTAAGGTTCAAGCCAGTATATGAAGAGGATGCTAAATATAATTATTTACTTTTGTGTCTAGCAGTTCAAAACATCCCTAGAGCACAGCCTCCGGTGTGAGAGGTAAGAGTAGATACATAGAAATGAGACCCCTGGAGCTTCCTTTGGTACTTCCCACTTCCCCCTTACAACACAGAAACTTAATAGCTGCCTTGCTTTGTTTAGGAAAACCTATGATTAGGAGGTAGACTTCTAGGCAGGAAATTTACCTTTCTATCTTAATTTTTATTTTTTAAAGGGTCTATGTCACCATCCTCCTGCTTTAGCCTCCCAAGTAGATGTGCTCACAGACTCATGCTACCATGCCCAATCCTTTCAGATAGGATCTCACCAAGTTGCCCAGGCAGGCATTAAGCTCGCAGCCCTTCTGCAATAGCCTCCTGATAAACTGGGACCACAGGCACTTACCCTGTTCCTAGCTTTTAGGGCAGACTAAGAATCGAACCCAGGCTTCTATACAGCCTCAGTCTCCCAAGTAGCAACATTAATTACCACAGGCTAACTCACTGGGCCAGAAATTTACCTTTTAAAAGGACAATGTTTGTATCAGCTATAGCGATAGAATTATTGTTCCCAGGCTAATGGAAGAAGAAAAAATCATTCTTTAACAATTCTGCAGGAGCTGTCCTACACTGAGTGTAAATGAGAGCCTCGTAGAAGTAGCACTTTCTGTTTCCTTCATTTTTTTTCAGATTGCAATAAAACAAGAACCCGAAATTTTCCTCAGTCTCCTTCTAGAGTCTTCCATCTTCTCCAAAAAAGCCTGTCTTTCCAGCCAAATGAAATGTTCATGTTCCTTGACAATCGACTAAGTCCACAAATCCCTTGTAGATGAAATCAGATCAGTGAAATGTTGTTTGAGGGAACTGAAGAACACCTGTGTAGTTTATCATCACTTTGCATGGTCTATTAGTAAATCATCACTGATATAAAAATGACAAACTACAAAAAAAGCTGGTGTCTGGGTTAGTTTTCTTTTCATTTAATTTTATTTCTCTTTATAATTCTATATTCTCACCTGGTTCTGTATTCAGAATGCGAATGTGATAGTTTGCTTTTCCTTAATGTAGATCCCACAATTATTTTCATTTCCACAGGGCCTAGTATTTCCCAAGCATCTCCTTAACTGTCACGTCTAACTATTAAAAATGCAAGCAGAATTTGTCTCAGTTAATTTTTTTTTGAAATGCAATGGAATATCACATAAAATAACACAGGTAATAAGAGTCCCATTGAGGGAAGATTAATTTTAAAATCAAGACATTTCCTTAGGGCATATAGGAAAA
The DNA here is from genome assembly GCF_000334495.1 of Tupaia belangeri chinensis. NCBI lineage: Eukaryota > Metazoa > Chordata > Mammalia > Scandentia > Tupaiidae > Tupaia > Tupaia belangeri. The sequence continues at coordinate 1,370,773 of NW_006159732.1, forward strand.
AAAAAGAATTCAGAGCCTAACATGTTGGTGGTGACACTCAGTAGGCGTTAAGACATGGGCAAGTCAAGGATGATAAGATACCTCCCCCCATCATTCTGGTAGTAGATCAAAAGGACACCCTATACACACAAGACTCTGCAAGCAGTATGACATGAAATGTTAGCTACTGCTGTTTCTGAATTTCTAGTAACTGTCCAAATTTATGAAAAGTATTAATTTTTTGTATGCATGTTGGTTTTAAGCATGTGCTTTAAATGATGATGAAAATGGCAACAGGTTTTAATTAACCTAATGTTCTATTTATCAGGAGAAAAGTACAGAACAAGGCAAAGATAGAAAGAAAAGCAACTTCCCTTTTTAAAATGAATGCTTTACTCAACATTATAAAACGTATGAATTTTCGCCTTCAGTTTTGCTTTTTCTGTATTTTGTAACACAAACAAAAATACACTTACGAAATGTGTGCTAGAAATAAAGGCACTACCAAACTGAATAAATGTAAACAAATATGGGGAGCACACCTACACAGAAATCAGTATATGCTATTTTTAATCAAAACCCAAAACCACCATGGCATTTTTATGGTTTATAACTAAAGAGGACCTTTCAAACCAGTGTCCCAAACTTGAACAATGAGTCACTTCAAGACTGATAAAAGTAAAATTGTGATCTAATGTAACACTTAAAGCGGTCATAAAATGCATACAGCTCTTTGAAATCATCCCTTTCTAGTAAGGCATTTGCAAGACTCCCACTTGTTTTATTTTTTTGTTTAATGTGTGTGGGCAGAGATAGAGAGAAGCACCTTGGTAGGGTCTCATCACACTGCCGACTCCTTCCACCCTCCCTTCAGCTTCTCGAGCCCCTGGGCAAACAGGCGCACACCCAGCTTGTTTCAGGTCAACCAGAGCCAGCTGATGGCCACATGGCTTCCAGCATAGCCATCCAGAGTACTACTGACTGCGCCACCTCACTGGTGTTTTAAAAGTGATGAGATTCCAACAGAATATGGTCATTTAATATTTATTTTCTTATTTTTATTATGTGTAAAACAATTATCCTTATATTCCCCTCTACGTATTTGTATCAGTTCTGATTGTCTTAGATTTTAAATTCCTTGAAGCCAAAGATAACTTTTTATAATTGAATATGGACCCAAAATGTCCCCAAAATAAATAAATGAAAACAAAAGACTGGAAATAAGCCCTTAAAAACATTTTTAAAAATTTAGTAGTTAAAGGCATAGTGGTTAAGGTGCTGAACTCTCACATAGTTAACCATGGTTAGGGTCCCAGAAACTCACGTGGGCACTTGTGCATACATGCCCAAAGTCCCGAGAGAATAGAAAAGAAGGGATTGCAATATGGCCATATCCATCATAACCCCGCCCAAATTCTCACTTTGTTTCTGTCTCTGAGCGGGTAAATTCTTTGCAGATTTCTTAGAAAACCTATTTAATACTTACTTGCTAAAATATAAATGTTCTTAATTCTAATTCCATATATTTTTAAATTTATGATTACTACTGAAAATCTTACTATAAATCCATATATACTTAAGTAGAATATTTTCCCAAGTATTTTAAACACAAATTTAGTACTGAAGTAACATTATATTTTCGCCACTATAAACACAGATTAGATAAGGCACCTTTATTAATGAATGTAGCTAATACAGTACTGTATATATGCTAGGCACTGTGCTAAGAGCTTTATAATAACTGCATTTAATCTACAACACAGAAGTGTTTTACAGAGGTTATCTGCTTTATCCTGGTCACATGGAACAAGATTTAAATAAAATCAGAGTCCTAGAGCTCTTCTTACCACAAAACAAGCTTTTTTTTTTTGGAGAGATTTTCACTGTAGGGCGCGTGCGCTCGCCAGACAGAGAGAGACATAGAGACAGAAAGCGAGAAATCACCCCCCAGGGGGGATGGTCATGCCGCAATCCCTTCTCCTCCATTCTCCTCTCAGGATCTTGGGCACGCACGCACACGCGCCCAGCGTGAGTTTTAAGCCACCGGGTCCAGGACACGAACCGCAGTCGACTACGTGGGAGTCCAGCGACATAGCCATTACGCTAACTGCTGGTTCCCAAAACAAGCTTTTTTTCATTAAATGTTATTATCCCTAGCATCTCTCACTCGTAGTACACATAGATGTTTGATTCTTAGTAATGGTTTCTAAAACACTAACTGTAAACTTCTTTCTCTTTTGGCACTTGGGATCTTGGTGCGTTGGACAGGACCATGTCAGCATACCTTTAGAAAGGTCCACTTCAAAATTCTAAGAGATGGATGCTCAGAGATATTATTAATAACACCGTTTTAGGGATGCCAATAGCAAAAATGAGTTAAATTGTCTCTTTCTGTAGAAGACACTACTTATTGGCTTACCATTTATAACTGAAAGTTCTTTCATCACAGCACTGATCATACTGCACTGTCACCATCTACTTTATTACTCTATGAGCCCCAATGCCCTATCTTCTTCTTTGTGCCCCAGATCCCACAGAAATACAAAAAAATAGTACATTTGTATCACATTATGATTGCCAGGGGATAAGATCCAATGATTCTTGTGTGCAAGGATAAATGAAGTCTACTTGATTCTGAGCTCTCATTCTTGGTCACTTCAGCAACTAGGTTTTGTCAAAAAAGAAAAACTAACAACGTGCAGCCCTTTCTAGCTTAAGTACTGAATGGCAGTTAAAGTTATTATTTTTTTTTGCTTGATTTTGTTATAGGGGTTTTTTGGCCATAGATCATGTGCACTTGCTAGAGATACAGAGAAAGGGAGAAATCACTACCCAGACGGATGGTCACACCACAGACCCTTCTCCTCCATTCTCCCCTTGGGATTTTCAGCGGGTGTTTCAGGTTTTGCTTTTAGGATTTTAGGCTTTGCTTTTCTCAAAATAAATAAAAAATTAACCTTTTGCATCTGTAGACTTTGTTTCCTCTCTTATAACATAAGGATAATTAAGTATATTATTACCAAAGTTTCCAACTCCTTTCTTGGTAATCTATAATATGAGATCCAAATCTAAGAAGATATATGAAGCAATTTAAGACTTTCTGGGCATAAAAGGTACATAAGAGGAAAACTGGGCAAACATGAACATCTCAACCCTTACTAGTGCATAAAGCTAACTGTTTCAATTGCTTTACAATTTTATGAGCTATAAATCAAAATAATACCTTTGCAAAATGCTCTAAAAGGAGAATATAAATGGTTTGTAGTAACATGCTATATTTAAAATGAACGTTGATAAAAGTAGGGTTTATATGACATTTCATCTTACTGATATTCTTGAATTGAATTATAGCCTCAAATGTTTTTATTAACTAATTTAAGAATATAATAGATATTTTATGAGACTAAATAAAGTACAGTATAAAAGTAAGAGGAACAATTCTTAGAAGTATATATTTGAAATCTCTTCATTTTCCTCTCACTCAGTTAATTGAAAATGTAACTTCTTTGCCAACATTCTTTTTGGCTACCAGGCAGAGTTATTTATTTGCATAGAACTTCCTGCTATATCGCTTTTAATTTAATGTAAATTGTTTACTATATATATGTGGATGTGTGTGTGTCTTTATGTCTGTATTTGTGTGTATGTGCATGCATAATCTTTTATTAGCAGAATGAGCCCCTAAATGAAAGAGGTTGTTGTTTCTTACTAACATTTTCTCTAGCACCCAGTACTCATGAATCCACTGAATAAACTAACAGATATTTGAAGTGATCCTACAAGACCATGGTACTAGGCTCCGAGGCAGATTCACGTGACATAAAAAATAATAAATTTTGAACAATTTATTTATCATAGAATCCAATCTTTTATGCAACTATACTCAGCATTTTTATAAACTATAACAAAAAGTAAGCTTACACTGGAGAAATATATTTTTATGACTCAAAGTTTTTGTTTATATTATAGATACCATTTAGTCTTTTTTTTTTTTTTTGGAGAGTTTTTGCTATCACATGTACTCACCAGAAAGAGAGAGACAGAGAGACAGAAAGCGAGAAATCACCCCCCAGGGAAGATGACCACACTGCAATCCCTTCTCTTCCGTACTACTCTTGGGATCTTGGGCACACACGCATATGCACCCAGTGTGAGTTTAAGCCACTGGGTCTGAGACTTGAACTGCAGTCGACTACATGAGAGTCCAGCAACATAGCCATTATGCCAACTGCTGGTCCTGATACCATTTAGTCTTGTATGACAATATCAAGCTTATTGCTAGACTGATGGATTTCCTTAGAATTTCTTAATTTATGGTCTTTAGGAAGAAGATGTCACAAATTTGTTCCTAATGGATATACCTGATAGAATTAAATGTATACTACATCTCATAAGTAGTAACTTGATCAGACTGTTCACATTGGTGGTAAAAGCTGTATTTTGTTGGGCCAACCTGTGGCTTGATGGTTAAGGCAGCTAGATTTCACAATGAACGTCAAGGTTCAAGTCTCTCTCCCAGTAGCTTATAAAACACTGGGTGCATATGCATGTATGCCCGAAGTCCCAGGAGTAGGGAAAAATGGAGAAGGGACTGCAACATAACCATGCCCATTTGGGAGGGTGCTTTCTCGCTTTGTCTGTCTTGTGCACACACTCCTTCTGGCAAATTAAAAAATATATACATAAGCTGTACTCTGTGGTGGCCCAGTTTCACAAAGAAGGATCAACGGGCAGAAAAATCCACCCACCTTCAATAAGGCAGTGTAAGTCTGAAGAAGGCTCCTTTATCACATAAAATGTAAATTAATAAATCTGCATAATTTTCTCTTGTGAATCTATCTCTTCTTATAGGGGCCTCAGTCATGAATCTAGTATGGGTGAGAAAAAGATAATTTTTCTTCCCTTCTGCATCAATTTTACACAACTATTCTAAAAAACAGGAATGAGGAAAAGCTTCTCAACTGATTTTATGACTAATATGACTCTAATATCAAAACAATATAGTATAGGGCAAGACAGTGGCATGAGGGTAATGCAGCTGGAACCCGTATGACCAACTACTCAGTTTAAGTCCCAGACTCCGTGGGCATAGTCATGTGTGTGTACGTGCTCGAAATCCCAAAAGGAGAAAGAAATGGAGGAGGAAAGATTACAGAATGGCCATCTCCAATTGGGGGTACTTTCTCACCTTACCTCTCTCTCTTGTTCTCTGCTGAGCACACACATCCTCTGACAAATTAAATAATTAAATACAACACGAAAGCATAGCTTTGGCACAGCACACACAAAAAAGAAATGACAAACCAATATTTCTTATAAACTTAGATGCAAAAATCCTGAACAAAACATTAGTCGATCAAATCCAGCAATCTCTAAAAATAATTACACAATTACCAGTTAAATTTATTCTATTTATGCAAGAGTAGAAAACATCTATAAACTAACCAACATAATCCACTGTCATCAACACATTCAAAAAGAGAAAACATATTATACATTAATGCATTATGAAAGCATTCAACATAATACAAAGTAATTACATGATAAAAACTCTCACTAAACACTGAGATCTCCTCTGTAGCATACTGAGTATCTCAGCGCTTTCCACCCTCACACCACAGTTATAAAATAGGAGTAAGTGCAATGAAGCAAAACAAAGCAAGGTAAAATGGAGAATGGAGTGGCCAGTACTCCTTAATACGGGTGGTCTGGGAAGTCATCCCATTGAGAGGTATTAGAAGACAAGTGAGTAAAGTAAGAATCGTATTGAGAGGGACAGCCACTGAGAGAATTCCATGAGAACGAAATAGCAAGTGCGGAAGTCATTCTTTGGGGCTGCATCCTAGGCATATTTGAGGAGCTAAAACGTTGGCTTCTGGAACAGATCTCTTTCTACAGTGGCACACTGGTACCTCAGTGCTCACCACTGTCATACTTGTTCTCACAGATCATTTGAGTTCACCTCACTGTAGTCATTTTGCTCTGTTATGTAGGTAGAAAAACTGTTCACCACATAAGTAAACCCTCATTAAAGTGGCTGCGTCATTGGCACTTCCTTAGGAAGAACTTTTTCAAAAAGAAAAAAATGCTAGAGATCATCTAGTTCAACTTATTTCCCAAGGAAAAGAAATTATACTGGGCAAAAGAAAACTGTGTATGTTAAAAACACTGGGATATGTGGGGCCAGATGACAGTGCAATGGTAAAACACGGTGTACAAGGCAATCCCACATGTAAAGGTCCCAGATTCAAGTCTGAGAAACTTCCCAAGTTTGCTGAGCACACATGTGCCCATGAGCCAAAGTTGCTTTCCTAACTATAACTTGGCATTAAAGGTTCAGAGTCTTAAATTAGAAATAAAATATTTGAAATATGAGTCTCTAAAATGAAAAATATAATTTTTTAGTGTGAATATCAGGTTCCTTTCAGTTCAACTAGTAACAAATGTTAAGGTTCTCATCAATCCAAGATTTCAAGGAAACATGGCTCCTTTTTAAAAATCAATCCTCAGAAAAGTTCATAGCCAGTCCTATTCCTTTGGCCAAACCTACAGAGGAAACCATAAGATGGGGTTTGAATAAAGAGTACAGTGACTATTTATCAGAAAAAGTAAAGCCACATTCTTGTATCAAACCCCCAGGCTAAAAGACCACCCAAAGACATTTTCACTAGTCAAAAATCAGAAAATCAAGGAGGAAGGAGGAAGTACTCACCACCAAAGAAAACAACACTCTTT
>NW_006159732.1:1377906-1399713 GCF_000334495.1 Tupaia belangeri chinensis
ACATTTGTTTGTGAAACAAACCAAAAGACTTACCTCTGAGACCCCTTTTTTAACAGAAGAATAGTACAATGATTTTATTTTCATTACAAAGCCATTAAATGGCAGCCCCATATTCCTTGATGTCTCAAACTATATAGAATACAATTGGCCAATTTTATTAAGTATAGAAGTGGAAATACTTTCTGTAAAGTTAACACAGAAATATTCCTTTATACTTACAGTAAAAACTTAAAACCTTTTATTTTCCCTTTGTCACTATTCTAAGGAAACTTCACACAGCATATAGATAGCCCTAGAGCACCATCTTCCTCACAAAGTTTCTACATAATGGCATTTAGAAATCATTAGTAGATGTTTCAAAAACAACAAAACAGGTTCCATCTTCAAAAAACTTGAATCACTACATTAAATAAAATACATTTCTTTACTGTAAAAACGTGTTAAAGTTTTAGTATGCACTGAAATCTCCAAGTAGTATCATAGATTATGAAATGTTTCCCAAAATATGTGACTAAGGAATAAAATTTAATGGCTAAAAGAAATTATACACATATTGAAAAATATTTGCATTTCATGAAACACAGTTTAGGAAATGATATTTTAAGTGCAAACTGATTTAGAATTCTAATTGGCCCAAAGAAATCAGTGGGTTAAATGTAAAGCTTCCCACAGAAAGACACGCCATGTGCTTTCAAACCAGACATTTAATACTTAGAAATGTTTTAACATATTTAAAATCTGTATACAGGCCAATTCCTTTTGTTGAAATCGATGTGAAAAAAAATGGCAGTAGAGGACTTTCTTGGGTTTTTCTCTTTTACACCATTAAATTAAGTTGGGAGTGGCCCCAAATCAATGAAATTGAGAAGTTAAAATTTTAGATAGTCTATGAGGGAAGAGTTTAAAAATGAATGTTTTAAGAACACTGAAAGATAAGCTATACACTATCACTGCAAAACACGTACCTGACAAAAATCCAAAATAAACAAGAGTTTAAGATTTTTTTTTTCTTTTTTTTTGGAGAGGTTTTCGCTATAGGGCGCATGCACTCCCCAGAAAGACAGAGAGAGTCAGAGAGATAGAAAGCAAGAAATCACCCCCCAGGGGGGATGGCCACTCTGCAATCCCTTCTCCTCCATTCTCCTCTCGGGATCCTGGGCACGCACGCACATGTGCCTGGCGTGAGTTCAAGCCGCCGAGCCGAGTCCAGGACTGGAATCATGGTTGATTACATGGAAGTCCAGCGACATAGCCATTACGCTAACTGCTGGTCCCGAGTTTAAGAACTTTTAAAACTCAGCAGTAAGAAACCAAACAACTTGGGACCAGACAGTGGTGTGGTAATTAAGGCAGTTGGATCCCACATGGCAGACTGAGCAGTTTGAGTGCCGGACCCAGTGCCTTGATGAAAATGCCAGGCACATGCGTGTGCTTGCCCAAAGTCCCAAGAGGATAATGGAGAAGGGATTGTGGCATGATCACTCCCGGGGGGTGAGGGAGAGGAGTGCTTTCTCACTTTCTTGCTCTCTCTCTCTGAGGAGCACATTCACCCTATAACAACTTTAAAAAAAGAAAAGAAAGAAAGAAAAAGAAACCGAACCATTCAATTAAAAATAGACCAGGAAAGGCCAGCTAGTGGCATGATGGTTAAGGCAGCTGGATCTTACATGAACAACAGCGTAGTTCAAGTCTCAGACTCTATTGCTTCAAAATCACGTGGGACACATGTGCATATGTGCCCAAAATCCTGAGAGGGGAACAGAGGAGAAGGGACTATAGCATGCCCATCCACCCTACAGGGTGCTTTCTTACTTTCTCTCTTTCTCTCCAAAGAGCACACGTGCCCTATAGCAAAACAAATAAACAGACAAAACAGGGCTGGACAGAGGCATAGTAATAACATAACACTCTGTAAGACTGATTCTCATGGGAAGATTCCAGATTTACATCCAGAACCCTCTATACATGCCAGACTGCCCGTGATCCAGGGCTGGGCGAAGCTGAGGTGGATCACGGCATGAAGTACCTATAGGGAATAACCATCTCCCTGTCTGTCTTTCTCCCTCTCTCTCACTGTGATGGAAGAAAATTACTTTAAATATGAAAAAGAATGGGGTAAAGATCTGTACAGACACTAGGCACCACACAAAAGATAGATAAATGGCATGCATGCATATGAAAAGATGCTCAACATTCGACATCTTTAGAGAACCTGTAAATTAAAGAGATGAGCTAGAGCTACATACTTATTATTAATAGACTGGCTAAAATCCAAAACACTGACAAAACCAAATACAAAGACATGGAGCAACAAGGAACAGATTTGCTGCTGGTGTAAATCGAAAATGACCCTGCCACTTTGAAAGATAGTTTGATAGCTTCTTTCAAAACTAAATATACTCTTACAATATGATTCAGCAATCTAACTCTTTGATATTAACCCCCCCAAAAAAATTTTGTCTATTTAAAAACCTATATATAAATATTACAGAGGCTTTTTTCAAAATTGCCAAAACTTGGAAACAACCAAGATGTCCTAGGTGAATGAACAAACTATGGTACATCCATATACTAGAATATTACTCAGCAATAAAAATCAGTGAAACAAACAAAAATACCAAGCAGGTAGCATGGTGGTTAAGGAGCTGGACACCCACATGACAGAGCCTCGTTCAAGTGCCAGAACCAGAGGCTTGAAAACCACACCAAGCACATGTACATGTGTGCCCAAAATCCCTAAAAAAGAATGGAGAAGGAATGGTGGCCTCGCCATTCCCTGGTGGAGAATAATTATTCACTATCCCTCTCTGCCTTTTTCTGTCTCTCTAGGACAAGCATATGCAACCTATGGCAAAAAACTGAAAACAAACAAACAAAACATGAATCATGCCACAGAAAGAAATGAGAGAATCTTAATTGCACATTATTAAGTGAAAAGACCATCTGAAAAGGCTATACACTGTATGATTCCAATGACGTCTTTCATTCTGGAAAAGGTAAAACTACAGATATGGCAAACAGATCAGTGCTTCCCAGGACTTCGCAAGGGAGAAAGGAAGAATGAGTAGGTGGAGCACAGGCAATTTTTAGGGCAATGACTATTCTGTATGATACGGTAAGGGTGGACAGATGTTGTTATCCTCTTGGCAAATCCATAGAAAATGAAACCCTGAAAATGAATCCAATGCAAACTATAGACGTCAGTTTATAAAAATGTATCAGTATTGCCTCATCAGGGCTGGCGGTGCAGTAAGTAGTAAAGGCGCTGGATTCCCACATGGCCGATCAAGGTAGAAGTCCTGGACCCAGCAGTTTGAAAATCATGCCGAGGGGAACAGCAGTTAGCGTTAATGGCTATGTCGCTGGACTCCCACGTAGTCAACCGCGGTTCGCATCCCAGACCCGGTGGCTTAAAACTCACGCCAGGCACATGTGCGTGTGTGCCCAAGATCTCGAGAGGAGAATGGAGAAGGGACTGCACCATGACCATCCCCCCTGGGGGGTGATTTCTCGCTTTCTGTCCCCTGTCTCTCTCTGCCTGTCTGGCGAGCGCACATGCCCTATAGCGAAAAATCTCTCAAAAAAAAAAAAAAATCATCCAGGCATATACGTGTGCATGCGTGCCTATAATCCCAGGAGAATAGAGAAAGGATTTTAGTATGGCCATACTCGCCTGGGGAGGGGGGTGATTTCTCATTTTCCCTCTCATTGTCTCTCTCTCTCTCTCTGGTGAATGTACATGCCATATGGTGAAAACCTTAAAAAAAAAAAAATTGCCTCATCAATTTTAACTGTGCTCTTTATCTCCAGGAGAACCACTCTTTTATAAAACCTGGTTAACAAGGAAAAAAAAATCAATACTGAGTAGCACTTAAAAGTCTTGTTAGGTGTGGAGAAAGAAAGAAACAATCCTCTATTTTTATTCATAAATATAAATGTTTTGCTAAACCGATTAAAACAAAATCTAAAAATCACCCATCCTAATGCTTACTGTATTGATGGGGTTTTTCATCAAAAGAACAGTAAAATTACCATTCAAATTTCTATGATTAAATTGAAATAAAAATGGTCTGTTTTCTAATGTCTTCATAAGTGTGCAGCAAAACATTGTAATCAAATACACATATATACAAGCAAACAAAAGTAGTTGTCCAAAATGGCAACAACGCTAATAGGGACATACTGGGTCATCAGGAAAGGTGTTTGCCTAGAAAAATACATTATGACTTTTCTAACCACCTAATATATTTACTCTAGAGAAAACACACTGTGCTTATATGGAACAGAAACCAGTTGCAATAGAAGAAAACTAAACTGTACCTGCTATGATATATTTATTACAGTGACTTAGTCAATCTAATTTACACTCAGTCTAATCCCGAATAGCACACATCTAATTTCACACAATTTCACGTTGCTTAACAAGTTTTACTCCAAAAGAAGTTACCTACTCAGCATGTTTCCAGGACACTAATTCATTAAAATGTTTAAATGACTGTGAAAAGACATACAAATGTCAGTGTATGTGTTTTTTTCCTTAATTATTTTATTTATTTATTTATTTGTTTGTTTGTTTATTTATTTTTAAGTCTGCTATAGGTATGTGTACTCGCTCACCAGAGAGAAAGGGGGAGGGAAAGTAAGAAAGCAAGTCACCAGGTCCAGGAACTGAACTGTGGTCAGTCATATGGGAGTTCAGCACCTTAACCACCATGTCACCTGCTGGCCCCTGGTGTAGTATTTTTAAATTGAAGTTGTGGACCTAATTCTTGTGAGTTTGTAAGTTTTCTGTAATATTTATTTTACCATTAATTTTTTTTTAATTTGCTATAGGGTGCGTGAAGTTGCCAGAGACAGAGAAAGAGAGAGAAAGAGAGAGAGATCTCCAAGGGGAGGGGGAATGCCACACCATAGTACCTTCTCCATTCTCTTCTACAGATTCTGGGCCTGTATGCACATGTATCTGGTATGTTTTCCAAGTGGCCAAGTCCAGGACTCAAACCACACAGTAATGTGGAATCTGGCTACCTTAACTACCACACCACTGCCCGGGCCCTGTACATTAAATTTTGATGTCAATAAAAAACAATTGACAGTCAAAGTATCTTTAATTGTGGCAGGAGAATGGGAAGGAGGAAGAGAAAGACATGGAATGAGACTAGCTTAATATACAAATAATGAGGCCTCGACAATGATAGAGTAATGCAAAGCTCTGCAATGCTGATCCAGATGGGAAAGTCCAGATTTCATGTCTGAGGGCCTCCCTGTGCTCACAAGGTGTGCTAAGGCTGGGGATGGATGATGACACAAGCTTCCTGTGTGGGTACCTGTGTATCTGTTATTCTACCACTCTCTTATTTTTCTAACTCTCTCATGGAAGAAATAAATAAACTTACACACACACACATAATGGACAAAAATGCCATGATATATATACTACACAAAGGTTTCATAGTAACTGGAATAGAGAAAAGTCACAAAATTAATTCCTTAATTATCTTAAGGAAAAAGAAAGCAATTAGCTTTCTTACCCAAGCCACGTGAAACAAAAGTCGTCAACTGGATTCTAGCTTTTAATTCTCTCAATCAATGTTAAGTGGCTGGCTAGGATTAGGGACATTGAGGAACCCCTGGCCTAATGTCTGCTGTCAGGAACAAACTTTTGCTTTTCCATCCAGTGGCCCTATGAACACTATCGATTTTTCACTTTGGCATGATGGGGAAAGGTTTGCAAACCATGGGGAAGACATAACAAACTCTTATACCACAGTGGTCACACTGAGAAAGAAGATTTATTTTCAGAGTGAAAAGTCTGTCACATTAAATTAAGATCATTATTTTGATATTGATTGATATTATGAATTTGCTTTTAATTTCTCAATTTGTTTTGATTTCACAGTTCCATTAGACTTCAATGCAATAAAGAGTTGCCATTTATATTTTTATGTTCACACATATTTAACTATGTACAAAAAAAAGAAAAGTTTAACTTAAAACTAGGCTTCACAAGGATTTCTTTTCTCCCTTTTAATGAGATCTGCACAAAACATATGATTGAAACACATCTGGATTAGTGAATCAGGAGTTAAAACTAGTTTGAGTCTCAGATCTGTTTACACATTTTGTAAACATGAGCAAGTTACTTATCTAAGCCTCAGTTTTCTCATTTTTAAGCTAAGGATGACAGTTCTTACCTAAGGAAGGGTCTTTGTGAGCACTGAATGCCTCTGAAGTTATTAAGGTCAGTACCTAGCGTATAGTAACAAACATAAAAAGGTTCACAAACAGAGCTGATCCTAGCATGTCAAATTATCAAAAGCACACCCTTTAGTCTAATTTATCTAATACGTCATAAATGAAAGACAATGGAAGCCTGACTTCGCATTATTTCTGTGACAAATATTCCATCATTTTTAAATGGGGTGGGGGATGGTTCTATTGCTTTAGAAGGACTCCTACCATTCTAAAAATACTGTCCCACAGCTGTTTAAAATTTATTTTTTTAGACCATAGCACCACTGTTTGGTTGTTTCCAATTCCTAAAACCACAAATAGTAAAAGTGTACTCAGTCTACTGCAAACATAAATAGCAAATGCACGCTTCAGCACTTTTTAAAGGATATGGAAATTGGCAGCAAAAATGCAGTTCATGTTGAAAATTTACGACAGCCCTGCCATATTTCTTCAGAAATACAATCAGGTAAAAATTAGGAAGATCTCTACCAGCTGGGTGGTATTTTTATGTTTTTTTACTTATATTTTCACTAACTGAAAGACTTTCATTATGCAACTTCTGGCACTTGATAAAATAGAGCAATAGTACCTTTGCTAAAACCACAGTTTCTTTGGTTATGTTTAGCATTACACAAACATCTTTCACCTTAGATATCCTTTTGCATTAGAGTGTTTAATTTTAAATTGACTAGAGGGAATATCTTTTTTCAGAATATTATGTTTTCTGGATATCATTAGGCATAAGAATTGTATTTTCAAAACTTCTCAAAGATTACACGTGTGTTTCAATTATTTGGCATTTGATTCTATAAAAATATTGTGAAAATTACTGCTAAAAGACGAGAATATGAAAATGATTCAGGGAAACATAGAGATGATTTAGTATGTTATGAATTTTTAAAAAATAGAAAAAATAACTCTCTTTATAAAATACATTAAAAAAAAACACAACATGGACTTAGTATCTCTTCCCTGTTATGATTATATCTAAAATAACACATGGTGAGCTTTTATAGGGGAGAAAGAAAAGGTGCAAAAGGTTCAAATAATATTTAATATTAAACTGAACAAAGAGGAATAAGGCTTTGTCATTGGGAATAGTTCCTCAATACTATTATTTCTCATTTCAATATTAAAATTCCTAGAGTTACATACAAGGGGTATTCAAGTTGTTCCTTAAAAATGAGTATTACGAAGAAACTACGCATGGATTTAAACTTCTTTTCTGCACCAAAATGAATTTTTATTTTAATTCCATTTATCCATGAAATTTTTAAGTCCTTGTATTTAAACTGGTTTTTAAATACCAGTGCTAGAAATATACAAAGATTAATTTAGAATCTTTTGACACATTTAATAAAAATGTTGTTAAATTAACACTGAACAAATAAATAAATGGAGAGAAAATAGCACTTGGTCTTTACAGATAATTTTTGTTTTTCATAAGATTTTTTTTTAAATAAATGATTCAAAAATGGTTTGGGGAAAAAAATAAAACTACCAAGGATTTTTAAATGGCTCCTGCTTTTCATGGTGGTTCCTTTTTATATACATTTTTAGCAAGTATGCTTAACCAGTGAAAATTTTCAAAAATCTCCTAAATAAATGCTTATTTAATTAGACAAAAACTTATACATACACAGAAAGTTTAATGCATGCTTTTTGAAACTAATGAATATTATTATTATATAAGAATTCATGTTAAAATGTGCAATGTAACAACAAATTAAACAAAATAAGAATTTCAATAAAAATCTAAGGGTCTTTGCATTAAAACTGACATTGTTACACTTTTTTTAGTTTCCTAAAAATATTAGATTATCAAGAAAGTTATAATGCATTTTTCTATGCAAAAAGGGATCACGACTTTCCAGACGACCCAATAAGAATATCAAGACTAAAATTTTCATCCTTTGTATTTTTAGGCCCACATGTATGCTATATACCAGTGCTTCATTCCTCATTTCTTCTGAAAGTTATTGTTAGGTTTACTTAGACAATTGCTTTTCTTTGAATTTAAAACCTGGAAAAGAAACCTAATTGAAAATAAAATCTTTAAAAAAAAACATAATTACATAACATATTTTCCACATTTGCAATTAGCATCTCTTCAGATTGCAATCTTAGGAAATCATTCAGACTTAATTTCTTTCTATTTTTAATGCTACTTAAATAACACAACCTTGCTAATACTGACTATTGCATTGCTAGAGATTATTGAAAAATCTCTCAAAGATATCAATTTACCTTTTGGTCTACTGAATGAGATATTATCTGAAAGGTTAGCTACTTTACCATTATTACTTTAAAAATTACACTTAATCATATTTTCTTAAAATATGGAAGGGCTGGTATAATCAGTATGAAAGCTAGGAACAAAATAATATTTTAAAAATAGCTTTGAAAAGAGTATTCATCCTAAAATGCAATTTTTGGCTTTAAAATAGAATTATTTTAACATAAGTTGAGTATCAGTTTTTATTCGGTAACAGCAGGAAAAAAAAGAACAAAAGTATAAATGTCTTCCTGTTTTGCTATAATCATAAATTCTAAGATGGAAAGAAATACAGAATTAAACACCAGCAGCTAATGGAGCATATAAAACTTGTAATATAAAACTAGAAATTTTCTTCATAATACGTTATAATAGCTTTGGTTAAACTATCTTTTATTAGTAGTAATAGTAGTAGCATTAATAATGAGAAGGAAAAGAAAAGAATCAGCCCCAATACATTACAATAATTGCTGAAAATCTCCCTCGTGAAAACACATCAAATTTCAGAACATGCGAAGTCATGTAATAATAAAACTGATGCCTCATCAATAATAACAGCAACATATTTACAATAACATTCTTAAGCTGATAAAATAAACTAACTTTGAGGAAAATTAGTTTGACTATAACAGCTGACATGATTGGTGTTTGACTATGTAAGATGCTATATACCTTTTTAGTGCTATATACATAGTCCTTGAGTTACTACAGTAAAGTCACACTGTAAAAATGGAACATTAACGTCTTAATTATTACCATGGAATATCTACCTATTCCTTTTGAATAGAATCATTAACATCTAATCACATTTGTTCTTTTAAGCTCTGAATAATATGAAACTAAATGATATGATTAAGGGTATAGAGAAGTGTAAGAGGATAGCTACAAACAGACCAAAAACATTTCATTTCCCAAACTGTTCTATTTCTTCCTTTCCTAATATTTGTGTTATTTTATAAGATTTTTAAATCTTAAGACTAAAACTAATAGCACATCCTTTACTAGTGCTAATAAAGGTTGTCATATTTATAGTCTTTTTGTAATTAGAATGCATTCAATTTTATATTTCATTATTTACCTAAAGATAATAAAACGCACCTATTTGAAAACTTTTTAAATGCTGCATTAAAATATATGCACGATTGATTAACACTTCTAAAATATAGTTAAGTCTATTCTTTCTTTGCCAGAAAAAAAAGAATTCAGCAGAATTTTAAATATTTTATCATACCATTCAGCACTTAAACTGCATACAAATAATATAACCTAAGACCTACTCTGATCATCTGAGGAATGACCAAATTAAAGTATGAATCTCCATGGTTCGGCAGCACCTCAAGTAATTTTATAAAAAATTATTTTTGGCAAATTTATTGCTTAGCCAGATTATGATCATTTCCTGGGCTGCTTAGAATGAAAAAAATCACTTGTTTTGGAGCAAAGAATATACCAAAAATCTTCAATAATCCAAGAGACTACTTTCTTACAACATGGTCAGATATGTCCAACCAAACGTTGAAGATTGACAATTGTAGGTAATTCGATAGTGAAATGATAATTCTTTAAGTAGTTTCACAGTAGCATAATTTTTCACATTACTTAAAACCACTGTTAAACCTCTAACACATTTTCTTTTTTGCTCTGGGTATTTTTTTGTATCTTTATCCTAAGAGGAAGATCTTTTATCTGTCAGCAGAATGTAAAAAATTCGTAATTTAGAAATGTTTTCTCTTTTTGTAGTGCATGACTTTGAACTCAATTTTTCAAAGATCAGTTAAACATTTTGTTTCTATAAGACCAGAACCTTATTTATGTGAGTCTGTGGCTTAACTGACAAGAATTTTTCTATTCCAAGGGAAGTCAGTCATTTTTACCATTATCTAACTTCCATCCATATAGACATCCATAGAAACACTTAGTCAAATGTTATATTCCTCCATCAAACAAATCAGAGACCAGAAGAGTCATTGCTTTCTATACTAGAAAAGAGAAAAATGAAAAAGCAAATGCTGGGAGAAAATATAACATTTATAATTTTAAAAATTAATCAGTAATGATATATCTTAAATGTGAACATTTATGCAATGTTTTCTTTTCAATTCACCAAATATTTAATAAAATCCTAATATCATGATCATAATGAGTAAAAGATTTATCCATACATACATACATATATTATAAATGTGTGTGTGTGTGAGTGAGAATACCATGGGTCTCCATTTATAAACATTTAGAAATTTGTTCTCTAATGATAATATCATACAAAATATTGTTCTTATAATTGCGATACATAGTTTATGGTACAACTCTTTCTAAAAAGTTACCAATTTAGAATGTAAGTTAAACTGCCCAATGTTAGATGAGAACAAGTAGAAAATAATTCATTAAGAAAAAATTAAGATCCCAGGGAAAGAATAGAGAAGGGATTGTGGCATGCCCCCCACCGGAGGTGATTTCTCACTTTTCCTCTCACTGTTTCTGTCTCTCTCTTCGGCAAGCACATGTGCCCTATGGCAAAAACCTCTTAAAAAGAAAAAATTAAGTCACAATGAAAATGTCCAGTATAATCATTAAAGCATATCTCACTGTGATGCATATTTTTAAAAATCAACAAAGTTAACAAGATGCTGATGTCACATATTTATTTAAGCGCACTTTGTATTCTAACATACAGCAGTCAGTCCTCACTTAACGACCTACCTGTTTAATGACCATCTGGTCTTAGGAAAAGGTCTCCAGCAAGAGGAATCCCCTTTCTCAAGTCAGTGTTAGGTTTGAGGAACCCCTTTTTACAATTCTTTGTCTCCTTCTCACAGTTGGTTATAATTCCTTATGTGAAGCATTCCCAATCACATAAGATTACGTATTTAATTCAGGAATTTATACTTTTTTGGGCAACCAAAGTAGTATTCAGAATAAATAAAAATGCTTTTTCCACATTTATTGTGTATTACTGTGTTGTGGTGTGTCTTTTCACTTTCTGGAGCTTAGCTACTGTATGCTTTTGTGTGGATAGAATTACATTATTCTAGTGTAGTGTCATGTGAAAAATACATTCCCTATGGTGCCACAACATACCACGAGACTTCCACCTTTAAGTTCCTTGCTCATCCACCAATTCATTTAACTAAATTTAGGAGCTAGGAATATAACTTGGTAGTTAAAATGAGGAGTGCCTGTAATTGCTTCCCAGCTGTTTGGCTAAGATCAAGCATAATAATAAAATATGTATTATATGCTACACATTTACTACATGCAAGGTATTGTTCTAAGCACTTTAAATATATTTACTTATATACATTTATTTTATACTATATATTATTGAGTCATCGGAAAAGTCAAGAAGTGTTTCTCTTATGTTTTTCTATGAAAAAGTGTGTCATGATTTTTATGATGACCGAAAAGATAACTTTTGTTTTGTATACATGCACACGCTTATTTTTCGGAGTCTCACTGGATTGTGATCTTCTTCCTCAGCCTCCTGAGCAGCCAGGAGCCCAGGAGTATACCAACGCACCCAGCCTTTAAGTTGGACCAAGAACCCAACACGAGCATCACATGCGTTCACAGCCTGCAGAGCACAGCACCTTAGCATTTTGCACCATCAAAGAGAGGCTTTAGCCCTCCATATTTTTTAACCTTTTTTTAAAGTTACCAGACAGTACATGTACTCACCAGAGACACAGAAACAAAGAAAAAGAGAAAAAGGGGGAAGAGGGCAAGCACCCCCAGTGGTGCATGGTCACACAGCAATCTCTTCTCCATTTCTCCATTCTGTCAGAATTTAGGGCACACACAAGCACCTGCCCTATTTTTCAACCTGCCTAGGCCATGATTCAAACTACAGTGAGACATGTAGGATCTGGCTTCCCTTAATTACTAGGCTACATGCCAGACCTACGTTCTTTAATATGCAAAACAGTATCTATTTCATAGAAGATTAAATGAAGTTCTGGAGGGTTAAATAATACAGCAAAAGTCACATAATTATTAATTGCCAGACCTTTTGGTTCCAAAGTTCATGTTCTTAAGGCCTACCTATGTAAGTATTATAGTAAAATATGACTTTCAAAAATTTTAGGAAAAAGTACAACGTTCACTGACATAATGCCTATCATAAATATGTAAAATATTCTTTTATTGAGTATACTCAACCTTACAAAAATTATTATATAAATTATTACATATTAAATTAGCATATACAAAGTTATTATACTTATAATAAATGGTCATTCTGAAACTTATTTGCTATTCTCTACAAAGTAATGATATCAAATTAGTGTTTACCTATTATCAATTTCAATTAAACAGTTATGTATACAAATAAACACATACACATTACTTCTTCATGTATTACTTACTCATGTGACCAATATGAAGATGCGAAAACGTGAAAATTCCACTACAATTAAACTTATTGAAATCAATCACAAAAATAGCTTCTGATTAGTTATTATACAATAAAATAATTAACTGTACATATTAAAATATATTTTATTTACTAAAGTTTTACTATTTAAATTTAAATGAAGCATAATATAGATAACATCATCATTTCTTTTACTTTTAATGTAAACCTAAAGTTACCCTGCTATCTTTCTTATTCTGCATTTTAAAAACTTAAGAACTGTACAGTTTAATATAAGAATTAGTAAATCCAAATAATCTCATTTAGCAACTTCCCAACTTTGAACGCTAGCAATTCATTTTTAATTGCTTGGTTTGTCATTCACTCAGAAAAGATTTTTATTTCCTTTTCAGTAAATGATGTTTCATATTTGGTTAAATACAGGAAGTCACACCATCAATGGAATGTGATTACCTATAATGAGAGTTAGTTATTCCATATTCCCATTTAGAAAATAATGTATCAAAACACGTTATAACATTTAAATAAACTTAAAGTACTACCTGGCTGAAAGTAGGGGAAAAATAACATGTAATCGGGATAATTTCATACTGTGCATAATCATTCTTCACAGAACTTTTATTACTCAGTATGGAATGGATTATAGTAAATGTATTTAACACATGCTGTTTCTTATTCAAAAGGAAATAAGAATAGGATACAGAGAAGTTCTAGCCAAATCTTCATTCAAATCCAACACTCACGGACGCCACTGTAATTGAAAGACATTTCCAAACAGATAGCTGTGGACCTCATTTTCCTTTAAAATAATATTTCTTTCACATCTGTTCCAACGAAAACATTCATATTCTTAAACTTTACCAAACTGCCTCATGCTTAGCTTTTTAAAACATGGTAGGTTTATTTTGCTTTGCTTTAATTTACAACTAGTTAAGCTCAGAAAATATTGTTCAAATTTTCAAATTGTTAACATGCTAAAAAGTAGTACAGTATGAATATCTAATTAACATTTTCATCCAGTTTCAAAGTTTTGAAACTTTGTTTATGACTAGCCTTCATGCAACTTCCTAAAATGCTATAAATGATATATTTTGCCATTTTAATATCCTCCAAAATAAGGAATCAAGTTTTCAAAATCAGATGTCAAAATCAATACTATTAATTTTCAATATTTCATTTTCTTCTGATCTTCCCAAAATTATAAATGAAATATGTCACGTATTATTAAAACATAGTAAATCATAATGATCTTTTAATTAATAATTATATCCTCCTGTAACTTCCACAGAATTTGAAGATTGCAGATAGTTATTAAAGTTTTAAAAAACTTCGGGTGCAGGGTATATTAAAAACAAAATAATTAGGGCTGGCATGTGGCATGGTGGTTCAGGCACTGAACTGGCCGATTGCGGTTGAGTCCAAGACCTGATGGCTTGCTTTTTCACTTTTTCTTGCTCTCTCTCTCTCTCTCTGATCAAATGAAAATAATAATAATAATATATAAATAAAATTAAAATTAAATAATTTTTAAATAGTAAAATCATATGAAAAATGAAAAGAGAAAGTAAGAAAAAGGAAAATAGGCTTATATGCTTCTTGGTAAAAAAAAAAATTTAAAGTAAAATTATACACCAATAATTTAAAATTACTACTATATTTAAGAATAAGATCAAAAGTACTTACAAAATAAATGGAAAGTTAATCAGATTGGGTTTATATAATGATCTTTTACTAACATCAGTCAAATGTCCCATTTTGGAAGACTATCTAAATCATTATATTCATTAACCTTTCCTAATAGCTAATTTGAAAAAAAAAATTATACAATATCGCCATTTCTCCTATCTGAATTTTCATTGTGAAACATCTTCCCATTCAGAGTATTTATCTAAAGCAGGCAATAAACATTTCTCAGTAAAAATTAATAAATAATATAAATATTTATTTAATGTACTAAAGAATAAATTAATGTTACAGAGGTGGTATCTACTTTGTTTCTTTTGATTTTCAGGTGCTAATATTCATAATTTATAAGGAAATTACAATATAAATCTTCTAAAACATATTACATACCTATAAAAACAGCCAAAGAACAACAAAGCAACATCAAATACATGACAGTAGGTGCAGATTATACACAAATATTGATAGAGTAAAAATAATATAATTGAGGATTAGCCTATAGATAGATTCCATGAGGAAAATCTTGTATCATGGGTTTGAAGGAAGATCTCAAGTTTAATTAAAACAAGGTTAAATAAGATATTTTAAGTGTTTGAAAGAACAGAAGAGTATGTAGTAGAGGATGATGAACAAAGGCACCAAGGGTACATAAGGAGTAGAAAATGACATGGAAAAATAGGACAAGATAAAAAACAACTAAGTAAAAGGGTAAAAGCTATGAAGTTAATAAATGGCACTAATATTTATGCAACTATTCAGGTCAATACCTCTCCCTTATACTCTGTAGCTACACATGTCAAGTCCTTTTAATTCTACCACCTAAGTACAGCTTTAGTTCTTGTTCAGACTAATCAATTCTTTAACTACTTTTGTGGCCTCCATGTATTTTCCCTAAATATCCTTGCCACCAATTCCACACTTACTTGAAACCAACTTCTCTATATTGCTGTCATTGTTGGTCTGGCAAGCATCTGATCCTCAAACATCTGATCTGGAGGACAGTTACAGACTATCAACTAGAGTGATTTCTGACTATACTCACGAGTGTCCTCCAGCCCAAGGAGGTGCCTGAGAGAACAGAACAGGTCATGAAGGTGCTAGTCTCATCCACCCCTCCTCTGCTCAATTCAACCAGATGAGCTTCACACTTACATGATATTTACATACTTAGTCATCACGTAACATTTCATTTGGGGAAAGGAAAAAAAGAAGTTTGAAAATGTCTATGCTGAATAATTTCCAAGCCCTGATGTAATCAACCCATTCATAATGATATCTCTGTCCTACTATCCCTCTCTCCCAGTCTTCCAGAAAATCCTCCCTACTAATCAAGGTTGAAATCAGCTTAATTCTGATTCCTGAACATGTCATCAATTACCAGATTCCAATATCCTTTTCTTCTCATTTCCATCCCCCTTTCTCTATTCTTA
This sequence comes from Tupaia belangeri chinensis, assembly GCF_000334495.1. Lineage (NCBI taxonomy): Eukaryota > Metazoa > Chordata > Mammalia > Scandentia > Tupaiidae > Tupaia > Tupaia belangeri. The sequence goes on from NW_006159732.1 coordinate 1,393,898, forward strand.
CTATTGCTAGCCTAAAACATTCAGACCTTTTTTTGTTCCTGGAATTACTACAGCAGCTTCTTAAGTGGCTTACTTAATTCCAATCTTCTCTTCCATTTTCTTTTTTTAATTTTGCCAGTGTGTGTGTGTGCTCTCCAGAGAGAGATAGAGAAAAAAGGAAGGTGAGAAAGTACCATGCCCCAAGTCCCCCCACTCTGCATGGTGATCATCACCACGCTGTAATCCCTTCTCCATTTCTCCTCCTCGGGATTTTGCACAAATATGTGTCCATTGTTTTCAAGCCCCTGAGTCTGGCACTTAAACCGCATGGTCAGTCATGAGGGATCCAGGCATCATAACCTCCACACCACCACCTGACCATCCTCTTCCTTAAATATAGCAATGGGGACTCATCTTTCTTACCCAGAACTTTTGACTTTGTTCATAATAAAAAAAATCTTTAGTTTAGTGGATTCCAGTTTATAACAAGAGCAAACTTCCCTTTCAAGATCAAATCCTCGGGAACCAGCAGTTAGCGTAATGGCTATGTCGCTGGACTCCCATGTAGTCAACCGCGGTTCGTGTCCCGAACCCGGTGGCTTAAAACTCACGCCGGGCACGTGTGCGTGCGTGCCTAAGATCCCGAGAGGAGAATGGAGGAGAAGGGATTGTGGCGTGACCATCCCCCCTGGGGGGTGATTTCTCGCTTTCTGTCTCTATGTCTCTCTCTGCCTGTCTGGCGAGCGCACGCGCCCTACAGTGAAAATCTCTCCAAAAAAAAAAGACCAAATCCTCTTTCTACAACCTGCCCAAACCATCTATTCAACCTATTAGATGTCCTTCTCTGATCAGATTGGTAGTTCAGTTTTCTCGAAAGTACATTCTAAGCACTTAAAAGTAGGATGCTTATACTCCTATCTATTGATACTTAAACCAGAGATCCAAAGCCACATACCCTAAGTTACTGGAGCACATCAGACATAACCTACTAGAACTCCATGTTCCCAGTTTTGCAATTTAAATTATAGGTATGATCTTTCTTTCTTTCCAAATTCTCTGTAGTTTACAGGTCAAATTCTGGTATAAAATATCACAATTACGTTTTTAAATTCCTGTGGTTGTAAAAAGCCTTAGATAAAGCCTACAATCGGCCTTTTTAGAGATAAAGAAATAAAGTTCAAAATAGAAAGCAACTCAACTCCTTCAGGGTCACACAGCTAACCTAGTGCTGGAACTAGACTACAAGTCAGTCTCAGCACACTACCTATATTTCTTACGCAAGACTTCTATTCCAGCTACCTTCACAGAAGGCTTTATAATGCAACAATTATGAGAAAAGATTCTAGACTCAGCTAGAGTTAGAACATAGGTTACAAACCTTACCTGGAATAAATAATTTGGTCTTACATTATATTAAATATTAGGCATCTGTCTTTCTACCTGAGCAGGATGTAAGGTTCACTTATTTAACAAATATTTATTGAGTACCTACAACGCACTGGAGACTCAGAAGTAAAAACAATTTACTGAAATATCTTCACAGAGAACATTCTTTCAAAGGGGAGATGGATAATATATAAATGAGTGAATGAATACGTAAGTTAAATATTCACGACTTCAGACAGTAATAAAGTTTTGGACAAAAAATATACGGTAGGCTGTACCAACAGTGTAGGAGTATTCCCAAACACTTATGCAAGTTCACTGCAGCATTATTCATAGTTGCTAATGTCCAAGAATAGATGAACAGATTGCAAAAATATGGCACATATATACTATGATTCCACTATTCACCCACAAAGAACAATGAGACCCTGACATCTGACACAAAATGGACAAGTATGGGAGATTTAATGCTAAGCGAAGCAAGCCAGACTATGAAAGAAACATACGGTATCCCCGCTTAATATATTCTGAATGCCTGCACTCTATGGCATAAAATGAAAGAGTGGAAGTTGTAACAGCAGGTAGAGCAACTGAAAATAACAGAAACAGCCTAGGAGGAAGAGGGTAACGAGGGAAAGAAAGAAGGGGATGGGGAAAAAAACATTTACCAGAATCAAAAATGAAGTTATCCGTTGATGATAATGTACATGATATTATCTATGACTTAACTAATAAGCACTGTCTTCACGCTGGGAAAAACCATTTTGTATGCTGTAAAGAAATACAGGTATTAAATATAGATAAAAATATATAAAGTAGGTACAAGAAGTAGGGATGGGGAAGAAGCTATTTTTAAGAATGTGATTAACGAGTCTTTAATAATGAGGTGACCATTTTGTGCAGAAACATGAAGGAGTAAAGAGAATAAGAAGAAGCAAAACGAAGTGAAATAGACTCAAGAAACAGCAGATAGATAAGAACTGGAAACAGTAGGAACACAACTCTTTTGAGAAGTTCTGCTAAATAAGGAGCAAAGTAATATGATAAATGGAGAGTCATGTAGATCTAGATGTCATGGTGCTACTGCTGTTCATTAGGAATGGGAGAAATTCATACAGTCTGTATGTTGTGGCAGTGATTCAGTAGGACCAGAAAACACAAAGATGGTCTGGAGCAATGTCCTTGAGCATGTGAGAGGAAACTGAATCTAAAGTACATGTGAGGGTGCTGGCTCTAAATAGAAGTACACAGTTTACCCATAACAGCTGGGAAGGTGGGCAGAAATAGAGATGAAGCTGGGTATGTCTATTTGGGAATAGGAACTTATGTAAATTCTCTACTAGTTAGTTATATCTTCTCAATAAAATAGGGAGCAAAGTTGGCATCTCAAAACTGAGGATGGGGCCAGCAGGTGGCATGGTTATTAAGGCACTGGATTCCCACATGGCAGACTACAGTTCAAGTCCTGGACACAGCAGCTTGAAAAATCATTCCAGGTGCATGTGTATGGGTACTCAGAATCCCAGAAGAATGAAGGAGAAGGGATTTCACTGTGGCCACCCCCTCATATAGAGTTTCTCCCTTTCTCTCTGTCTCTCTTGCGAGCACACACACCCTATGGCAAAAACCTAAAAAAAATAGTAAGTAGAAGAAAACTGAAGATGGCGGGAAAATGGTAAAAATTAAGAAAGAGGTATACAACAGTTGCCTAGGTTAATGGAAGAGCAAATGGACAGAAAAATGAGGGTCTGCCAAGAAGCACAAGTTGAGGTCGATGGTCATGATTTAAACATAAAGTCAGTACTGTATGTTTACTGACTGTTTGTAAGCCTCTGAAGGCACAGAGTAAGCAGGAAGTTGAATGTAATCCAGAAAAGGGAAGGGAGAGGAGCAAAAGAATTGTGAAGGGAGAGAAGATAAAAAAATTTTTTTAAATGTAGAATATTTGCACTGCGATGATTAAAATGACAGAAAATAGACTATAGGTGGGGAATGGATTCAAGGTAAGGATTCAAGTTGTCAAAAGAATAAAAAAGTAGAAAAAGCAATCAATTCATTGCAATTGGGACAGAAGAGGTGACCGTAAATAGGAACACAGATGATGAAAGAGTTAGAGCCTTGAAATTGAGCTGTTTTCCTATAAAAGTATAACAAGGTTGCTGGTATTGATAATAAGGTCAAAAGTATGACCAAAGGAATTAATAGCTGAGGAAAGATGAAGGATAGATGTTTAAATCCAGAAAAGACCTATTTTCCATCTCGAATTTCAGACCAATTCTTTGTATCTCTAATACAGCCCTTTAAACTTAGGAGACCATGGAATGAGCCCTAGACCATGTGATTTAAGGAGTCGCACTCTGGCAATTTTCTACCTACTCCTACTCTATTTGGAAAGAAGCCCATGGAAACAAACAAGATTTGCTTAACCCAAGTATACATTCCCTTTTCTAGTCTATGCTCCAAGTCTCATGACCTTAGAATTCACTGAACGAGAACCCAAAGTTGAGGTTCACAGCCTAACAAGCTTCTTCAGATCCATCCTCCTGACTAATGACTACACTGCCACTGTATGCAGCCTTCAGCCTGAAGGATAGTCAAGAGGAGACATTGGGGTAGGTGGAGTCTGAAGCCATGAGCTGGAGTATACACCCTGACTTAAGTAAGGTCCTTTATTGTTGAGAATCAGAAGAGAAGGTAGCTGGGCTATAGGCCTTTGTTTGTCTTTTGCCCCAGATCCCACAGATATTTCTGTTGGTCCACTCTAATAAACTGACTTGTACTCTTATTGCTCTATTGAAATTATTTTCTCCAGTGCCACAAACAACCTTCTCCCAAATATGTGGGATACTTACCACCTTTTATCCTGATACTTTTGATAACTTCCATCTTAAAAATCTTTCTTTTTAAGGGTTTAAGAACCTTTCTCCTAATATTTCCTATCCTCTGGTAATTCCATCTCAGATATTTTGCTTACTTTTCTGTCCCCAAACAATCCTTAAGTAATTCATGTACCTTAAGAGTCTCTACTTGTAGGCTTTCTTTTTTCTCTGTACACATTCTTCCTGAGAAAACTCAACCATGGCCACGACTTCAATTGCTATTTATATATTGATCCTTTTTACCCTGAAACATTTATCCTTTTTCTTTAAATTTGCCAGAGGGTACTTGTGTTCACAAGAGAGAGACCAAGAAAGAGGGAAAGGAGAAACACCCACCAATTAGATGTGGTCAAGTCATAATTCCTTCTCCATTTCTCCATCCTGTCAGGATGTGGGACACACATGCCCACATGCCCAGCATATTTTTCAAGCCAGTGGGGCTGGAATTCAAACTGGGAAGTTGAAATGTGGGATTCAGCTCTCTTAACCACCACAGGGCTAGTTCCCTAAATATTTGTTTTTTTTTTTTTCTTTTTCTTTTTAAGAGGTATTTGCTACAGGGCACATGCGCTCACCAGAAAGACAGAGAGAGACAGACAGAAAGTGAGAAATCACCCCCCAGGGAGGATGGCCACACCACAATCCCTTCTCCTCCGTTCTCCCCTCGGGATCTTGGGCAGGCACACGCGCCCGGCGTGAGTTTAAGCCACTGGGTCCGGAACTCAAACCGCGGTCGACTCCATGGGAGTCCAGTGACAGCCATTACACCAACTGCTGGTCCCAGTCTTTCTTGATCCATATTCCGACTACTAGATTATCAACTGATGTCCTTAGATACATCAAATTTCACCTGCATTAAGTAGAAAAAATCATTTCACTGTCTAAATCTGTAATTACTATTACACTGCATGTCTGGTTAATAGAATACCTACCTCCCAAGGCTAAAATTCTATTCTAGAGCTGTGAACTCAAATGTTTCAAGTTTTTATAATTTTCATCAGTCTAGCTAAGACTGGCTTAGTATAAGCTATTGTCATGTCTAACCTCAACTCTGAGATATAGTCTACTAATTGGCCTCCCTATCTCAAAAATCCATTCTCTGTGTGATGCTACCAACACAATTATTTTAGAAACTCAGATGTCATACATTCTATTTCTCTCAAAAATTCCTTCAATATTCCTTATCATCTATGTCAGTGTTTCTCAATCTTCATGGCCTTCATGCTTATTTCACTACTAGAAGAAATCATCAGTACCTTGGTACAATTGTTACTCATTCATGTGCTCGAGGGTGAACGTAATAATTATAATGTTCTAACTGATAAGATAAATTCCAGTTCCACAGAGTCATTCCACATATGACCTCAGTTTACTGCACCAATCTTATCTCTTTGTACACTTTATACTCCAGGCCCTATTAAACAATTAGCCATTCCCTTTCTTACAACGCATGCCTTTGTATTTGCATTTCCCTCTAGAATATCCTTTCCAACACTGTCTGTAAGACAAACTCAAATTCTGTCTTACAAGTTGATTTAGGCTTGGTAAACTCTTCTGTCATCTCCTATGACC
>NW_006159732.1:1400019-1450534 GCF_000334495.1 Tupaia belangeri chinensis
CCCTACTTAATGATAAACTTCTTGAGAAGGGGTCATGTTTCACTCCCCAGAACACAAGAGGATTTTAATAAATATTTGTTAAACAAAACTCAGAGCCAACTTTTGCTTCTCAAATATTTTTCCATTCAATCATAATACTAAAAAACATTAGTGCACAATATTAGGAATAAGAAGAAAAACCAATACATAAAACACATATGAAAACATTTCTCTTCATATGTTATTCAACTGTGCATAGAATTATAACCTTACCAGACTTGAATTCCTTGAGGGAATAATTATTATTTTATGACAGAGGAAAGTAAAGTAAAATTCAGAAAAGTTAGGAATTTGACAAGGTAACAGATGTGTATAAGTTGATAAAACCTATCAATCTCAATTTCCAGTTAGGTGTAATTAAATTTGAAATAAGTCATCAAAAATATAACCCAAACACTGAAATGTAGAAATATTTAAAACAATCATTCTAAACTAAATCTCAAAGAAGAAACTATAATAGGCATTAGAAAAAATTTAGAATTAGATGAAAATGAAAACTTGAGGTTACAAAATTTGTATAATACAGTTAAATCAATAGAGAAAAAAATGAGAAGATTATGTCAATGTGCTTGGTGTTTTATTCAAGATGTTGCAGGGATAGGGGAGAGTCCAATGAAAGGAAAGAGAAGAAACAATAGTTAAAAGGCCCAAAACAATTAAATATAAAATGATGAAAAAATGTTATTAACAAAACTAAAAGCTAATTATTTTAAAATATTTTAGACAAGATTGTTCAAGGAAAAAAGACAATATTATGAATTTTAAAAGCAACATAACAACATACAGTGAACATTCTATAAACATTTTCATTTAGATAAATTTGAAAAAAATGTACACATAGACTGTTTCTGAGAAAAATTATAACTTAATAAAAATCAATCAAAAAGAAAGAGGCCTGGGGCTGGCAGGTGGCATGATAGCTAAGGTACTAGACTCCCACATGGCCGGGCGTGGTTCGAGTTCTAGACTGGCGGTGGCTTTCTCTCTCTCTCTTGCTCTGTTTGTCTGTCTCTCTCTGGTCAAATTAAAAAATAATAATAATAAATAAAATTAAATAATTCTTTTTTAAAAAGGAAAGAAAAGAGGCCTAAATACACCCATAGAAATGCAATCTGTAGTTTAAAAAAAGAAAACAAACTTCACTGTTTTACACACACACACACACACACACACACACGTCTAGACAGCTTTACAGCTAAGTTAAATTAAGCCATCTATAAGTAAATAATTTTTATCTAATATCAATGGTTAGAGAGAAAGATAAAGGGGCATATTACTCTTATCTGCTAGGAACTGCATTTGGCAATGTATAACAGACACCCAACATTAGGGGCTTAAGTATGTAAGAATTTTGTTGGTTTATTTTCAAGTACAGAGGTAGGTGATTGCTGCTATGATTTATTTAATGACCAATATTGCTGCTGACAAACTACTACAAACTACATGTTTTTAGACAACATGAATTTATTTTCTTATAGTTCTAAAAGTCAGAAGACTGAAATGAGTTTCACTGGGCTAATACTGAAGTGTCAAGTATACGTGACAATGTTCCTTCTAAACGCTCAAGGGAACAATCTATGCCCTTGCCTTTGTTCTCTGGATAACAGCCCTTTCCTCCATCTTAAAGCCAGTGGTATAGCATCTTCATTTCTCATTCTCTGATTCCGCTTCCATCATCATAACTTCTCTGAGTCTGACTCTCTGCCTCCCTCTAATAAGGATCTCTGCAACCACGTTGGCATCACTCTTGTAATCCAGGATAATCTCCTCATCTCATGATTTTTAATTTAATCACATCTGAAAACCCCCTTTGTCTTCTATGGTAACACAGTCACAAATTCCAAGAAATAGGATGGGAACAACTTTGGGATGCCATTATTTTGAAAACTAAAATGGCTCCAAGATTCCAAGGCCAAGGTCTTTTCCCTCATAGTTTAAAGATGGCGACTGAATTTCTAGCCACCTAGTCCAAGTTCCAGGAAGGAAAAGTGAAGAGGAGGGGGTAAAAATAAGTCTCCAGCTAAGGAAACCTCTTTTGAATATCGTTCTTGGAACTTTAGTGTCAAACTTTCACTTTCACTGAGCATTCCTCCTAGGGAGCTTAGGAAAATGTATTTTTCCCCCAGAGGTCCTGTATCTTTTTTAATATAAAATACACACACACACACAAAAAAATCTGAGTGGGCCAAAATCTCCCAATAAAAATGACAATGAAAATTCTAACAAGGGGCCAGCAGGTGGCATAGTAGTTAAGGTGCTAGACTTCTACATGGTCAACCATGGTTTAAGTCCTGGACCCAGCAGCTTGAAAAATCATGCTGGGTATGTGTGCATGCATGTTGAAAATCCCAGGAGAATGGATTAGAAGGGACTACGGCATGGCCATCACCCTACAGGTGCTCTCGCTCATGCAAGAGCAAAAACCTTTTAAAAAACTGTAACAAATATAAAAGTTACAAATGCTTATATGTTAGAAAAAAATAATTTTGGAGACCAGCAGATGGTATAATGATTACGTCACTGGACTCCCACATAGTTGACTGCGGTTCAAGTCCCGGACACGGTTGCTTAAAACTCACGCCAGGCACATGTACATGCATGCCCGAAACTCCAAGAGAGGAATAGAGGAGAAGGGAGTGTGGCGTGGCCAATCTCCCTGGGTGGTGGGGGGGGTGATTTCTCGCTGTCTCTCTGTCTTTTTGGCAAGCACATGTGCCCTATAGCAAAAATCTCTCCCCAAACAGCACTAATTTTTATAAGTTTGAATTATAAATTTTAATTTCTTATTTTTCTACATTATCTCTTGATAATGATATGTGAAATATGAATATACTACAGATCCTACTCTTGCCTGCCTCTTCATTTACGTACACATTTACACTTCTAATGTAAAGATTGGTAAGATTTGTATCTGTCCCTTAAGTACAACCAAATCTCCTATATTTAACCACAGAATGTCTCTAAAAACCAAAAACCAATACAATTATTATTATTATGTTCCAGGCTTACCCAATTAGAGAAGCCTCCTTCACTTGTCCAATAACAGGCTCCCTTGGCCAATTAAAAGAGAATTTTGCTAGTAGCAAGATCAAATGTATTTATTCTTCTTACACTATATCAACTGCTTAAAATCATGTTTTACTTTATTAAACTTTATATTTCTACCCTGAATTTCTTATATCATTTTGAAACCTGACATTTTAATTGCTTTCTTTTTACTAGACAAATAAAAAACTGTATCTCAATATCTTCAAGATTTTCCACATAGTCTACAGTATTGATGTATTACAAGTTTTCTTTTCTTCCTGGAGAATGTCTTTTTGAGTCCTCAGTTTTTTGTTTTTGTTTTTGTTTTTGAGAGGTTTTTGCTATAGGGCGCGTGCGCTCGCCAGACAGACAGAGACAGAGAGACAGAAAGCAAAAAATCACCCCCCAGGGGGGATGGCCACACCGCAATCCCTTCTCCTCCATTCTCCTCTCAGGATCTTGGGCACACACGCACACGCACCAGGCGTGAGTTTAAGCCACTGGGTCCGGAACTTGAACTGTGATTGACTACGTGGGAGTCCAGCGACATAGCCATTACGCTAACTGTTGGTCCCGAGTCCTCAGTTTTCAAAGTTCCCTTCATTGTTCAAGTGTGTGAGTGTGTGTGAATGTGTATGTGTGTGAGTATGTGTCTTGGATTCACTGCTCCCCAGACTTCATTTTTGATTGATTTCCCTCTTAGATTAAACTCTTAAATATCCAAATATACCTGTCTTCACAACTGGCAATTTACTTTGGTATAGAATTCTAAATAAAAATGACTTTCCCTCATAATTTTTTGGCAATAACCCACTGATTTTCAAGATCCAGAGTTGAATGCCTGCTTAAATACAACGATTCCCATTTAGATGTGCTATCTTCCCCCACTTTGGATGCTTTTATAAGTTCTAAGATTAAACAAGTTTTTTTTCCAGGTAATATTGAATTATTTTCCAAGGATTAAAAAAATCTTAATGTCAAAACCTGGCAAAAACAGCACAAGAGAAGTAGAAACTAATTTTGAATACAAACATAAATAAAAATATCCAAGTGTTGGCGAATAATTACTACTCCCTGAATAGTAAAAGAGAGTTAGAAAACAAATCTACATGCCACACAACTCAATTAGCATAAGCCTGAAGAGACACAAATTCACCTGTGGATGAAAAATCCATTACTGTTGCACTTTGACTCAGGTCCCTCCTGTTTCATTTAGCCTGAGCAACTCACCATACCAAAGGAGCCTGGAAGTATAATTTGTTCCTAAATGAAAGTATTCTTATGTTCAACTGAACCTAAACGGAACCACTGGATGAAAAATATAACACGTACATTACAAAAAATGAACTAATCTATATAAGATATTAAGCATTGACTAAATTTAGTATGCAAAAGATGAATGTCCCCAAAGAAAAACAAACTATTCAAAATTCATAGTAGAAGAAACATAAATTGCTAAAACACTGTTTAAAAATGTTAAACATCAGGGAACCAGCAGTTAGCGTAATGGCTATATCGCTGGACTCCCACGTAGTCGACCGCGGTTCGTGTCCCGGACCCAGTGGCTTAAAACTCACGCCGGGCGCGTGTGCGTGCGTGCCCAAGATCCCGAGAGGAGAATGGAGGAGAAGGGATTGCGGCATGACCATCCCCCCTGGGGGGTGATTTCTCGCTTTCTGTCTCTATGTCTCTCTCTGTCTGGCGAGCGCACGCGCCCTACAGTGAAAATCTCTCCAAAAGAAAAAAAAAATGTTAAACCTCACTAAGAGAAATGTAAATTAAATAAGCTATTATTTCTCAGAGGCAAAGATACAACAGACAAATACTATTATTGCTAAGTTGTTGGAGAAACAAATATTCATAGTCACAGTTAATGAGAAAATAAATAGCACGCTCATAAAACAGTTTGGTTATATTAATCATAACTGGCCAATACTATTGAAAAGCTGATTTCACTTCTAGGAACATATGGATATGATACTAAATTGAGCAAATTTTTAAGAACAAGGAGGTCCATTAAGCATTGGTGAAATATTTAAAAGCCAGAAACAATACAAATGTCTTAAGGTCTTAGCCTCAAGTCATACAAAAATTACTCTAACAAGACAAAGGTCTTTATGACAAGTCTTTATCATTTTAACCAAAAGATGTATTAAATTCTTATGGGGGACTCAATATGCTATGTAGAATTTTGAAAGTTGTTATTAAAGAAATCTCGTTTTGAATTTTCTGTAATGCACTTAAATTTATTGCACAAATATAAACAACTATGTCAATAATATTAATGGCATTAAAAAGATTTTTGAGACTGTAAAACTTAGAAGTCAGTAGAGAGGGGCCAGCAGGTCGCATGGTGTTTAAGGTGCTGGACTCCCACATGGCTGACACTGTACAAGATCCAGATTCGGTCACTTGAAAACACATAAGGCACAAATGTGTGCATACCCAAAATCCCAATAGGAGAATGGAGGAGATGGGTGCAGGGATTGTAGGGACATCCCCTAGGGAATAGTTTTTTGCTTTCCTTCTCACACTCTCTCTCTCTGGTGAGTGCCTGTATACTATGACAAAAAAAAAAAAAATAAAAATAAATAAATAAATAAAATAAATAAATAAATAAATAAAACAAATAAAAAGTCAATAGAATAAAGCAATTATCTCCAGGAAGAGATTTTAAACAATAACGCAATATATAAATGAACCATCACAGCTCACTGCTACAATATAAAAGCATTCAGTGACCACCCAAGTACAAAACAGCTTAGAAAGAAGAAATCAGTTTTCTACAATACCTTAGAAAAAAATTTTAAATATGTGACCACACACATTACAAATCCATGTAGTTAGGGAGGCATGAAAATAACAGAGGAAAAATAATCTAAAAATGAAGGAAAAGGCTTAATTATGACCAATTGGAAAATGATGTGACAGAAAGGAAAGAAAGAAATAAACTTGCCTAATGATGAACTGTCAATGTAAAATTGGAAATTCCAAGGTATTAAAGATGGATCATAAACAATAGATTATTTTACAATAAAGACCAAATGTTATTCTATCCTAGCTCTTTATTAATAGGTAGGAAAAAACACATTTATGAAGACATTAAGGGCAATAAGATATAAGATATCTAAATAATGTGATATAAGATATCTAAATAATAATATGAACAAGCATTAAATGCTTCATATAAAAGGTGAGTATCATGAGGTTATATAAGCTCTCACTGCAAGATACCAAAATTCATGGAGAAAATAAAAGTTTTGAATGTTCTTAATGACAATAAAAAACATTTACATGTATTGTACCACTCTATCTTATGTTAAGGGAAAAAAATACCTAAGATACTTGTTCTTAAACAACCGGGGCGTTGCAATGGAGACACACGAGAGGCCCAAGTTTAGATTCCAGGTCAATCTGAATATGCCACACGCACCCATACCCACATTCCCCTACACCCATACACGCATGATCCTTGGAGGCTGAAGGCAGGATCATAGCATGGCAAGACCTTTTCAAGGATACTTGTCTGTTTCACTCTCACATAAGAAATAATAAATTTTAAAATCAAGAATGGCAAAAAATAGTTCTTCAAAAAGAAAAAAAAATGAAAAATAAGAAATCTTGAAGATTCAGGGAGGGTTAAACAGAAAGAACAGAATCAAGTGCATGTGCAAAAGGCATTTACTCTAAGTTTGTTTTGCATTTGTTTTTGTTTTCAGATTTTTGCCATTGAGCACACGCACTCACCAGAGAGGTAGAGACAGAAAAAGTGAGAAATCACCCCTAGAGAGGATGGCCACACTGCAATCACTTTTCCTCCATTCTCCTCTCAGAATTTTGGGCACTCATGCACACGTGTCCAGAGTGTTTTTCAAGCAGTCAGGTCCAGGACTCAAACCGTGGATGGCCACATGGAAATCCAGCACCTTAACCACTATGTCACCTGCTGACTCCAATTCTCCTAAGTTTTTAAAATCTTAATTGATGACTAAAACAAAAACTTTAGGATCCAGCCTCATAGCCTAGTGGTTAAAGAAACTGGATCCCACATGGCCAAACAAGGTTTAAATCCCAGTCCCTACATATGTAGTCCCTAAATATAAGAGTTGACATATATTATATGTGCATATTAAATTTAGGACATTTAATAAAAATGTAGCTTTTATTTTTATTCAAAAAACTTTTTGAATTCCAGAAAAGAATAAAGGCAATATCTTTTAAGTTAGGATTTATTTACAGAGCTGAAAGTCAAATATACAGTCACATAAATCCTAACTATATCATTAAAATTAATCAACATCATTCTACTATTCATTATTTCTAAGGGTTTCCAGTTTCTATTGTGTAGCCTACTTAACAAAACTGTCATTATCCATATGTAAGTAAGTACAACCCATAAATAGCATGAAATTCTCAGTGGGATTATTAAAGGATCTACAGTACTCCATGGTTTGAGCAGAACAAACTATGACATGTTGAAAGAATGTTTCTCACTGTGTGGTTCTGTCACCACACACATAGTTTTACTATTTGAAAAAATGGCGGTGACATTTCACACTGTATACTCTCTTAGCATCAATTTACCTCAAAACAAACCAAAAAAAAAAATTGTATTTTGCCAGCATGGGTATACACTGTCCCTAATCAACCTCTAGTAGTCATTCTTCAACCCTAATTCTATGAAGTCACCTTTTTAACGTCCACATATGAGTGAGAACATGTGATTTTTTTCATCTATATCTAGCTTACTTTGCTTAACATATTTTCTAGGTTTGCCTGTATTACCTCAAATGACAGAATTTCATTCTTCTTATACGCTGAATAGTACTGTGTGAGTACACACGCGTGCATACACACATTTTCTTTATTTATTTGTTTGCTGATAGACATGTAGATTTATTATCTTGCCTATTGTGTAGAAGGCCATAATAAACTCTGGGGTACACATATATGTATGACATACTGATTTCCATTCCTTTGGATATATGTTTAATAGTGAGATTACTAAATCATGTAGCAGTTCTATCTTTAGCTTTTTTGGGGACGCTGCATACTATTTTGCTTAATGAGTGTATTAATATACATCCCCACCAATAGTATAATAGAGTTCCCCTTGGGCTGGCCCTGTGCCTAGTGCTTAAGGGAAATGAATCCTACATGGCCAACTGTGCAGTTCAAATCCCACACTCAACAGCGTGAAAAACATGCTCGGCACATGTGTGTGCATGCCCTAAATCCTGACAGGATGAGGAAATAGAGTAGGGACGGTGGCATGACCATGCCGCAAGGCCAAAAACTAGGCCTCTGCCACCAGCTGACCAAGTTGTGAATACAAAGGAAAAGTTTCTGAAGGGAATTAAAAGTGCTGTTCTAGACAACACAGAAATCAGAAACCAAACTTTATTGATGATATGAAGAAAGTTTTAGTGGTCTGGATATAAGATCAAACCAGCCACAACATTCTCTTAAACCAAAGCCTAACCCAGGGCAAGACCCAAACTCTTCAGTTCTATGAAAACCGATAGAAGTGAGAAAGTTGCAGAAAAAAAGTTGGAGGCTAGCAGAGGTTTCATATTGGCCCTACTACTTTAAAGCTGAGGTGTAAGGAATGAAACCATCTCTATAACATAAAACTCCAAGGTGAGACAGCAAGTACTGATACAGAAGCTGTAGCAAGTTATCTGGAAGATCTACCTAAGATAATTAATGAAAATAGCTACACTAAACAACACATTTTTTATGCAAACAAACCAGCATCTTACTGAAAGAAGATACAACTCAAGACTTACTAGAGAGAAGTCAATGCCTGACTTTCAAGCCTCAAGGGGACCGGCTGCTAATTCTCTTGTTAGGACTAATGCATCTGGTAACTTTTTAAACTGAAGCCGATACTTATTTACCATCTTTAAATTGCTAGGGCCCACAAGAATAGGGTCAATCTACTCTGCCTATAGTTTATGAAGGAACAACAAAGAACAGCACATTAGTTTACAGCATGGTGTACTAAATATTTTAAGCCCACTGTTGAAATTTACTACTCTGGGACCAGCAGTTAGCGTAATGGCTATGTCGCTGGACTCCCACGTAGTCGACCGCGGTTCATGTCCCGGACCCGGTAGCTTAAAACTCACGCCAGGCGCGTGTGCGTGTGTGCCCAAGATCCCCAGAGGAGAACAGAGGAGAAGGGACTGCGGCGTGGCCATCCCCCGGGGGGAGGTGATTTCTCACTTTCTGTCTGTCTCTGTCTGGCGAGCGCACGCACCCTATATCAAAAAACCACTCAAAAAAAAAAAAAAAAAAAGAAGAAACTTACTACTCAGAAAAGGATTCCTCTCACCAAGAGAGTTCTTGATCAGGCAAAATGATGGATTTATATAAGGAGATTGACGTTTTCTCTGTATCTATTTTACAACATGGTAACTTGACATCTATTCTGTAACCAATGGCTCAAGGAGTTATTTCAACTTTTAAGTATTATTATTTTAGAAATACATTTCATAAGGCTATAGCTTCCACAGATGGTGATTATTATGATAGAGCTGGGGGAAGTGAATTGAAAGCATTATGGGAAGTACTCACCATTCTAAACGCTGTTAAGAGTGTCTGTGTTTCATGAAAGCAGGTCGAAATTAATATTAACAGGAGTTTGGAAGTTAATTACAACTCTTATAAAAGACAGTAAGGTGTTCTAAACTTCAGTGGAGGAAGTAACTGCAGATGTGGTGGAAATAGCAAAACAACTACAGAAGCAACATCTGAAGATGTGACTGAATTGTTTCAATTTCATGAAAAAAAGCAGGAGTGGATTAAGTATTACTTCTTATACATGAGCCAAAAAAAAAGTAGTTTCTTTAGATGGAGTCTATTCCTGGTACAGATGCTATGAACACTGCTGAAGCAACAACATAGGATTTATAATACTATATGAATTTAGTCGATAAAACAGTGGCAGAGTTTGAGAGAACCGACTCCAATTGTGAAGGAGCTTCTACTATAGATAAAATGTATCACATGCTGCAGAGAAATTCTTTTTTGTCAAAGGAGAGTCAATAGAAGTGGCAAACATCATCGCTGTCTTACTTTAAGAAATTGCCACATCCACCCAAACCTCCAGCAACAACCACCATGAGGAGTCAGCAGTCGTCAACAATGAGACATGACCCTTCATCAGCAAAAACATGGGGACTTGCCAAAGGCTCAAATGGTCATTTTCATTATTTAGCAATAAAGTACTTTTTAATAATAGTACCTATGTTACTTTCGTAGACAAAATGATATCACACATTTAATAGACTACAATACAGTATAAATGTAAGTTTTATATGTACTGAGAAACAAAAAAAATCTGGAGAACTTACTTTATTACTGTATTGTAATATTTGTTTAATTGCAGATATCTGGAACAAAACCCAGAATATCTCCAAGATATACCTGTGCATCTTGTTTGGAGAAATGCCTATTTAAGTTTTTTGCCCATTCTTAATTGAGTTTTCATTAGCTTTATACTATTTACCCCTTCCTAGATATATGATTTATCAGTATTTTATCCAATTCTGAGTTGCCTTTTCATCTTTTTATAGTACCCCCTAATGCACAAAAATTTTTAATCCTAATGAAGTCCGCTTTTTTATTTTGCTGTGCTTTTGGTATATCTAAGAAATCACTGATAAATTCAATGATATGAAGCTTTTTCTTCTAAGACACTTATGCTTTTAGCTTGTATATTTAAGCTTTTGATCTATACAACTGAACTTCTAAAATAACCATGTGCAAATAGGTAACTATCATGAATTTCTATAATAATTAGCAGGTTTTTAAAATCTACCCTACAAAGTGATATATACCGGAACCCACTAGAATGTACTTTGCTACAGCATATTCGATTTGTTTATGAGGCCAATGCCACAAAAAGAGATATTAACTTTCAAGAAACAGCAAAGACAAAGTTCAAGTGAGACTATACGTCACAACAAAATCTAAGCTTTTCATCAATTGTCAATCTATATGGTACAATGGCTACCAACTGCCTTCCTGCAGACGTGGTCCAGAAGCATGGTACTCTAACTGTGACTTCTTTTGATTATGAAATATGACAAATAAGATAGAGTAAGACAGATCTTCAAAATGTAACATTCAACAAAATGTAAACTTTTCTGTTGCGAAACCACAAATGAAATTTTAAACAAATAAACAACTATTTCATCACCGAACACAGACCAATAAATTCAAGTGATAGGCTGACATGGAAATAAAATTTTTGTGTTCTTATTTTATCTAACATCAAAATGGATGTAGGGTTTAAATTCACAACTAATTTAAAACTAACAATTCCATGGTTAATTCTCTCCAAATTATGAACAGTATTTTCACATAAGGATAAAGAACTAATATTTACTTTAACTCCTACTAGTATGAAAAAATAAAAAGTAATGTAGCTTTAAAATAGGACAACAAGATGCTATTACTTCCTATGTAAAACCAAAACACTATATTGGGACCTTAGAGTCCACCACCACTATCACCACATGGTTCAGGAAGGAAGCGTGTTTTTATATGCGAAAAGAACAAACAGTAATACAATGTGGGTTCTTTTCTCACCTGGCACTACTCGTTCTCTGCAATTTAAATAAAGAAATGAAATGTGATGATCTCAAATGTCCCTACTAATTCTCTTTTTTTTTTTGAGACGTTTTCACTATAGGGCGCGTGCGCTCGCCAGACAGAGACATAGAGACAGAAAGCGAGAAATCACCCCCCAGGGGGGATGATCACGCCACAATTCCTTCTCCTCTATTCGCCTCTCGGGATCTTGGGCACGCATGCACACGCGCCCGGCATGAGTTTTAAGCCACTGGGTCCGGGACGCGAACCGCGGTTGACTACATGGGAGTCCAGCGACATAGCCATTACACTAACTGCTGGTTCCCGTCCCTACTAATTCTTATATCTATGATTATTTTAAACAGACACTTGATTCCTGGATTTCCAGGACTAAACTGCCTAGGTAACAAACCCAAAGGGCTTATTTTATTTCATTTATTCAATTACTCAATCATTCAATAACTATTAATGAACTTCTTCTAGGAGCCAGGCACTCTGCTAAACATTAAAGATAATATATGAAGTACCTACTCTCAGAGAACTTACATTCTCGTGTGTACATGTCATGGAATAAACAAATGGATAAAACTTATCAGTAAGAATATGGCTATATTTGAGAAACAGAAGGGCTGTGGCTAGAATGGCATGAAAATTGGTAAGAAAGGCAAGTGACAGATCGGAAAGGAATGGCCAAATGGAAGGGCCAGATAATATAAGATACTAAAGGATATTATTAGAGCTTTGGTATTTTACACTGATTAGGATAGAAAGTCAATAAACTACTTTTGAGCAAAAAAGATGATAAAGAATGGTTCATATTTTTAAAATAAAACATAGGCACTGCTTAGAAAAGACTGTGAGGGACAAGAGTATTTTTTTTAATTTACAAATATGTGTATATATAAAGTTTGCATGTGTCAGCAATGTTCTAAGGACATTACGGATACTTTAATTCTCATGGCATCCATATGAGGTATTTAGTTTTTGGTTTCTTTGTTTTGTTTTGTTTTATACAAGTTTTTGCCATAGGGCACATGCACTGGCTGGAGAGAGAGAGAAAGAGACAGTGAGAGGGAAAGTGAGAAATCATCCCCCCAGGTGGGTAGCCATGCCACAATCCCTTCTCCTCCATTCTCCTCCTGGGACCTTGGACATGCAAATGCACCCTCCCAGCATGAGTTTCAAGCCACTGGGTCCAGGTGGCTGGACCCGAGGTCAGCCATGTGGGAGTACAACAACATTAACTGTTATGCCATCTGCTGGCCTCCATGTGAGATATTTTGTATGCTCCCTGGAGAGAAAAAGCAAGAAATCACACTGAGGGGGATGGCCATGCCTCAATCCCCTCTCTTCCATTGTCCTCTCAAGATTTTGGACATGCACACCCATACACACATCTAGCACGTTCTTCAAGCTGCTGGGTCTGGGACTTAAACTGTGGAGTCGGCCATGTGGGATTCAGCGCTTTAACCACCATGCCACTTGATGGTCTGTAACACTGGAATTTTAACCTAAACAGTCTGACTCTCTTTTCTATAATGCTTTGCCAAATCTTAAAAGAAAGCAAAAATATTTAAAAGTAGAAACTTCAATGTAGGGAGGTACAGGAGTCAGGGAGTATTTCATTTATGAAATACATTTCTATATATTCCTAATTTAAATACACCTTGAAAATACAGCAGAATGAATGTGCTGATAAAGCAAATGTACACTATGAAGAAAAGACTAAAGCTAAGGAATCTGACATCAAACCGAGATAAAGAAGAAGAACATTTGGCAGAGGGAATCAAGGATACTAATCTAAACTATTAAACATCTGAATGAAGATGTGTAGGGACTTGAATACAACCATCTAAAGATCATGTGAAAAGTATAAACTAAAACTAAAGGTATAACTTTCTTTATCATCAACATATTAATAGTATTTAAAGCTATTTGAAACAAGATGATCTCAAAAAAGATTACAGATAATGTGCTTTGCAGTCAGCCTGATAAAGATTCTACACCTAGTAAAGACCAGGGAAATTGTTTCCCTAGCAATTATTATACAAAACTGAAATTTCCTTTTAAAAATCAAGTTTTAGATCCAAACAAGTTACTATTTGTATTACAATGTATTTCAGTTTGATGTGTGTGTATGTGCCAGGAAAACTAATTCTATAAAACCATACAGAATATATTGGTGTGCAGAAAAAAAGAGAACAGAAATAGAGTTTGACCCAGATTTCAGCGTTTACCAAATACAAGATTCTTCCCGACTCAGAGCTGAACCTAACATGATTATTTAAAGATAATGTAAAAGAAATTACAGAACACTTGAATGAAAAGAAAAGGTAGTAAGTCTCACACAACCTTTATTTACTACCAAAGCTACATCCCAAAAATATCTAGGTCATACCCATTATGTTATTACCTCTATGCCTACACTAACAAAATTGTTAACTGATACAAACAGTCCAATCCTAAGAACTGATTCTGGTTATTATCACTGGGGACCCTGGAGATGGAGAGAGCTAAAAGGAGTTTAACTGAGAGCCTATAACCAAGCCTCTGAATAGACAACCTGGTAACTGGTCCCAGAAAGAGAGTTCTGAGTTTTTTATTACTTTCCTGGGCACTGTAATCCAGTGGTGCAATCCAAATATGACCACATCCTAAAAATAAGAATTCATAACAACCTAATTCCTGCTTAATTCCAAAGCATCTTTTTTTAAAAATTCATTTATGGGTTCAAATTCATTTAAGTAGATAAAAGCATCAAAAAAGGGTTTATTTTAATCTACTTTAAAATTCTATGGATACGCTAAAAATAAAGGAACGAAGGAATATATGGCATGCAAACATCATTTAAAAGAAAGCTGGAAAGTCTACATCAATAGACAAAATATGTTTTGGAACAAGAAAAATTACAAGGAATAAAACATTACTGCACTATGAAGAAATAACAATCCTAAATCTGTACGAACCTAATGACAGAGCTTCAAAGTACATATAGTAAATACTGGTTTATGTAAAAGTACTAGTAGATAAAAACATGTTTTGAGATGGAGAGCTCCTACTCTATTCAAGTAATAAACAAGCTGACAGAAAAAGAGCAAGGGAAAACCGGCCCAGTGGGGCAGCGTTTAAGTGCTGTGCCCATGGAGTCTGATCGCACATGGTCAACCAGGGTTCTAATCCTGACCCTGGATCTTAGAAAAAAACATGCAACAGCAACAACAAAAAGGAATTATTTCAAGTTATCATGGAAATCCACAGGGATAGACCACAATCAAGGTCATAAAACAAATCTTACATTAAAAAAGAACTGAGGGCCAGGTGGTGAAGTGATGGTTAAGGTGGCTGGATCTCCCATGGGTGACTATGTGGCTCAAGTCCCAGAGATATAATGGCTTGAGAAAGATGCCAGGTGTATGTGTGTGCAGGCTCAAAATCCTAAAAGGGGAAAGAGGGCAGAGAAATGCAGCAGAAATCTCAATTGACCATCTCCCCTGAGGGAAGAGCTTTTTCAGTTTCCTTCTCTCTCCCTGTGACTCTCTCTGGTGGGTACACGCCATCCCCTAGTAAAACAATTTAAAAAGGTAAAATCTTATAAAGAAATAAAATGAATAAACTTTACAAAAGTAAAGAAAACTGGGAAATCCCACAAATAATCAGAAAAAAAATTTTTGAGAGAGATATTCTTTTGTTACAGGGCTCGTGCACTCGCCAGAGAGAGAGAATGAGACAGAAAGACAGAAAGCGAGAAATCATTCCCCAAGGGGATGGACCCACTGCAATCCCTTCTCCTTCATTCTCCTCTCAGGATCTTGAGCATCCACATACACGGCCTGGCATGAGTTTTATGTCGCCAGGTCTGGGACTCAAACCACGATCGATTACGTGGGAGTCTAGTGATGTAACACTAGGACCACCAACCGCTGGTCCGCAGATAATAAGACATTTTAAAACTCACTTCTAAGCAATCCATGGGTCAAAGAGGATATCTTAAGGGGGATAATAAATATAATAAACTAAATGAAAATGTAAATGCATATACCAAAATTTATGGAATACACTTAAAGCACTGCTATTAGGGAAATTTAAAAAATAAGAAGTAAACTTAAAGCAAACAGAAGGAGATACTTAAGGACATAAATCAATGATATTAAAAACAAACAATAAAGAAAATCCATAAAATCAAAAACTATTTCTTTGAAAACATGAAAATTAATAATCATCTAGCCAGTCCAAGCAGGAAGAGCTATCACAACAGACACTACGAATGCTGAAAGGATAAGGGAATACTATAAACAAATCTGTAACACTAAACGAAGAGATAGACTATTTCCCTGAAACACAAAATTGCCCAAACTTACTGAAGTAGACACGAACAACTGGAAAAGTCCTGTATTTTGCAGGCAAGAACTGACATGACAGACCTGATTCTGCTTACTTTAGAATGACCCGATTGCAGATGTGGCCTTTAAATAGCCTCTGGGAACTTGGCTTTTGGGATGTTTCTCATATAATGTTACTTACCTGCTTTGAACACTGAAACTAGAATGTTTCAGTTTGTCATTATTTTTTGTAGACATTGTGATACATTATAAACATGTTTTTCTTCTTGCAATTAGGAATTTGACTAGTTTTAGCTACTCACGCAGGTACTAGATATGCCTCCATGATCAATTCTTAATTTAAAAAGCCCTGGACTTTGAGTCTCAAACAGGCTTCCATGGACAAAAACACTACATATGAGTTACTGCAATTCACTGCTGAATGAAGTATGCGCTTTACTCTCATTGGAGAGAACTCTAAAACCCTGAGTTTGAATGAATGCCTCCAGACTCTCCCTGAGTCATTTTTCCCTTGCTTATCTGTAATAAATCTTAACAACGTATACAACAATATGTTGAATGCTATGAGTCTTAGTGAATCACTGAAAACGTAGGTGCTCACAGACTCCTAAATGGAATATCTATTTTAAAAAATTAAAACTGAACTTAAACATCTTTTTCAAAAAAAAAGCTCATGTGGTTTTATCAGAGAACTCTATCCAAAATAGAAGAAATAAATAATACCAAATCTATACAATTTCTTTTAAGTAACCAAGACCAGACACTTTTCCCAATTCATTTATGGGGACAATCTTACTCTCATACCAAAATCAGACAAGGATAGTACAAAACAAATCAAATCCAGCAACATATAAATGATATAACAAGACCAAATGGGATTTATCCCAAGAAGGGCAAGGCTGATTCAATACTAAAACAATCAATATAATCCATCTTATAACAACTAAAGAAAAAACAAATCAGATGGTCACAGCAACTGACAAAAAGAACTTGAGAAAATTCAATATTGACTTGTGATAAATATGCTGAGTGATCTACAAGTTGAAATGAAATTCCTTAAAGAAATAAAGTATATCCACCAAACAAACAAAAAAAAAAAAAAAACCATGGCTCACATCATATTTCATGATGAAAGACTATCCTTTTTACATAAAACTGAGAACAAGTTACAATGTCTCTTCTCACCACTGTTGTTGAACACTATATGAAAAATCCTAGTCAAAGTATTAAGATTAATAAGGATAGGCCAGGGGCCAACAGGTGGTGTGGTGGTTAAGGCACTAGACTTCCACATGGCTGACTGTGGTTCGAGTCCTGGACTTGATGTCTTGCTTTCTTACTCCCTCCACACCATGTCTCTCTCTGGTGACCACATGTATCTTACAACAAATTAAAATAATAAAAATAAACAGAAATAAAATAAATCATCTTTTAAAAAGTAAATAAATTAAGGGATAGGCCAGCCAGTGTCAGGGTGACTAAGATGGCTAGATCTCACATGACCACTGCACAGTCTCACTGCCAAACCCAATGGCTAAAAAAACATGCCAAGGACCAGCTGGTGGCATAGTGGTTAAAGCACTGGACTTCCATACGGCCGACCACAATTCAAGTCCTAGACGTATAGACTTGAAACTCATTCCACATGCATGTGTGTGCATGCCCTAAATCCAGAGAGGAAAATGGAGGAGAAGAGAGTGCAGTGTGGCCATGCCCCCTGGGTAGTAATTTCTCACTTTCCCCTCGGAGGGAGACCTATGGCTAAAAGATCTTAAGAAGAAAAAAAAAAAAAAAAAGAAAGAAAAGAAAAGAAAAACATGCCAGGCTTGTGTGCAGGCATGCCCCAAATCCCAAAAGGATGGAGAAATGGAGAAGGACCTGTAGCATGACTATCTCCCACAAGGGCTGCTTTATTACTTTCCTTCTCTCTCTCTCTCTCCCCTCTTTCTCTCTCACGTTCTATCTGCTAGAATACATGCACTCTGCACTCTCTGGCAAATTTTTTAAACAGTGAAAAGGGTTGAGGGAACCAGCAGTTAGCGTAATGGCTATGTCGCTGGACTCCCACATAGTTGACCGCGGTTCGTGTCCCGGACCCGGTGGCTTAAAACTCACGCCGGGTGCGTGTGCGTGCGTGCCCAAGATCCCGAGAGGAGAATGGAGGAGAAGGGATTGAGGCGTGACCATCCCCCCTGGGGGGTGATTTCTCGCTTTCTGTCTCTATGTCTCTCTCTGTCTGTCTGGCGAGCGCACGCGCCCTACAGTGAAAATCTCTCAAAAAAAAAAAAAAAGGGTTGATATGGGGAGAGAAGAGGGAAGGCAAAAGAGAAGGGGAGGGGAGGAAAAAAGACAGGAGAGGAAGGAAGGAAAGAATATAACTGAAAATAAGAAATAAAACTGTTCCTATTCACAGATGACAGAATTTCTACAAAGAAAATCCCAAGGTATCTATTTAAAAGTTGCTAGAACTAATATGCAAGTTTACTAAAGTCACAGGATACTATCTCACAATACAAATATTAACCAGATTTTTATCTACCAGCATTGAGCAGCAGCAAAGTAAAACTTTAATGGTACCATTTACAGTAGGGATAAGTCTAACAAAATATGGAAGAAAGTATACTCTATATACTAAGAATTGTGAAATTCTGATGAAAGAAATCAAAAAGAATTTATAAATAATGAGATCATACTATGTTCATCAGTTAAAAGACTCAGTAAAGATGTCAATTCTCAAAAAAAAAAAAAATGGTGTGTAGATTTAAGGCAATCTCAAGCAAAATACCAGCAGAATTATTCTAGACATGGACAAGCCAATTCTAAATTTCATACAAAATGGCAAGGAAACCGGAATAATCAAAAATAAAAGAAAAAAGAAAAAGAGAACTCACTCTAAGAGATTATCTGATTTATTACAAAGCTACATAATCAAGACAGTGAGGTAATAAAAACCACCTAGATTCAAAAATCAATCTAACAGAAAAGAGGGTGCAAAAATAAATTCAAACAAACGTGGTCAATTGATGGTTCGCAAAGATACAAAGGCAATTCAATGGAGAAATGGCGGACTTATCAATAAATAGTGCTAGAATAACTAGACATCCTGACATAGAAATAAATCTTAATCTATATTTCACAACTTATAAAAAGTTCATTCAAAATGAATCATAGACAAATATAAAACAATCTATGAAACCCTTAGAACAAAACAGAAGAAAATCTTTGTGACCTTTAGTTAAGAGTTGTTAAATAAATGATACAGAAAAAGTCATGACCACATAGGAGGAAAAATTACAAACTGGACTTGGTCAAAATTTAAAACTTCTGCTCTGCAAAAGATGCAGTTGAAAGAATAGGAAGTCAATTACTGACTGGGAGAAAATACTTTCAAATAATTTATCAGACAAAGGACTGCTAAAGGACTACTAACCAGAGTAAGAAATAAAATAAGAAAATATTCCAGTAAACAAACAAGAAAAAGGTTGAGCCAGACAGTGACACAGTGTTAACACTATTGGACCCATATGGGAAATGTCATGGGTTCACATCCCAGGACTTCCTGAGCACCCCAGGTTCATGTGTGATCCAGGCTGGCTGAGACTGGGAGTGGATCACAGCATAAAACTCTGTTAGGGATGTTTATCTGACTAGCTTGCCTACGTGCTCTCTCTCTCTCTCTCTTTCTCTCTCTCTCTCAGGATAGAAAAAAATGAGTAACTTGGACAAAAAGAGGGGAAAAAAGGAAAAAATTTGAACAGACACTTCAACAAAGTTTACAGCAAATAAGCACATAGAAAGAGTCTCAACATTAGTCATTAAAGAATGCAAAATAAAATCATAATAAGAAACTATTTCCCACCTATTATGGTGGCTACATTTAGAAAAAAAAATTTTAAAAGAAAGAAACATCTTGGCATTCTGCTGATGGGATTGCAAAATATGGCACCCACTCTGAACACTATTTGGCAGTTTTTAATAAAGTTGAATAAGCATTACCCACATGGTCTGCCAATTCCAGTCCCAGGTACCTATCACTTAGAAACCATGTAATATAAAGCACTGCGTATAATGCTAGGACCACATAGGAGGAACACTATCAAATCCTGGTAGCACATACCTGTAATCCGAGTAAACTGGAAGGCTGGTTGAAAATTGCAATGGCAAGACCTTTCTGACACACTAGACATGTGCATGCCCCAAATCCCAACACGAAGGAAATGGAGAAGGGACTGCAACATGACGACACCCCATCAAAGGTGCTGGTGAGTACACATGCCCTCTGCCAAATTAAATGAATACATACATACATACAAACATATCACGACAAAAAACTAAAAACATGCAAAATCCTTTCTTTCAATAGCAATGAAAACGGAGTTGAACAATATGGTAAGGAACATTTCATTTAATAATTGGTTTGACTAACATTCATATATTGAGTCGCTGGGAAAGTCATGACACATTTTTGCACTGAAAAACAAATACGTCATGACTCTTCTGACAATCCAATATATTCGTCTTTCCTTGTCTTAACTGTATTGTTTCAATCTACAGATATTTACCTTTACATATCACTGTTCTTTAATTCAGCTTTTAGTTATTCTAAAATTTATTTCACTGTGTATCGTGTAGATAAAATTGTATGCAGACATGACATGCTCTAACTTAAGAGGAAAATGGTTATGTCTAGTTAGATGACACTAGCATGTGCTCTATCCTAGAAGAGGGAAAACTGAGGCCGTCTCGGTGGCACAGCAATAATGTGCTGCTCACTAGCAGATGGTAAAGTGGTTGCATAGCTGTATCCCACACGGCCAACCACAATTTGAGTCCCGGACCCGGTGGATTGAAAATCATGTTGGGCACTTGTGCGTGCAATGCCCAAGATCCCGGGAAGAGGATGGAGAAGGGACAGCAGTGCGGCATCCCCCTTGGGGGTGATTTCTCACTTTCCCTCTCACTGTGTCTGTCTCTCTTTTCCCAGCAAGCACACGCGGCCTAAGGCAAAAACCTCTCGAATAAATAAATCAATTAAATAATGTGCTGTTCAAGCAGTGTGAGTCCATATGGAAGATGGCAGGTTTGGTTCTCAAGTCAACCTGTATACTCTACATGCCAGGTGATGGGTGGCTGAGAACGCTGGAGAACGTATCATAGCATGAGCCCCTGTTGAGAAAGAGAGAGAGAGAGAGAGCACGCGAGAGAGTCTGTATGTGTATCTGTCTGTAACTCATTAAAAAAGAAAAAAATAAACTTTTTAAAAGAGGTCAAAATATTAGTTTTTCACATTAGTAAAAATACTAAGGAACACAGAATAGACAAAAGAAAAAGGCAGAGGAAAGAAAAAGAGAAAATGCAATAAACATTTTTAAAAACCTAAGCCCAGAAGTAGTAAGAAAAAAAAAAAAAGCAATGTATAGAAGAACCCTGACAAAGTTTGGAAACTAAATGCAGGGATATGTGCTAAAAAATGAAATATAGCTTAAGTTTTTATAGGGAACAATTAAAACCCCAGACCCCTGTTTTAACCTCATTCAAGCCATGTCACTATCTTTTCAATGATACTTGAAAATGAAGGTTTCACCTTTGAGATTACACCATAAAAATTCTGGGTCTCTAAACAAACATGGGTGAGGGGGTAGGAGAGATTGGTGCTACATCACAATGTAAAAAGGGAAGCTTAAGGAAAACTCTACATATTAAATTGAGGGAAGGAATGGGGCAGAGGGAGCTGGATGAATACAGCAGAGTTGAAGACTAAACATATGTTAGCAGCTGCAATTCTCTTGAGGGGGCCAGGTATTCTCTACTGTCTCTATGGCCCAAATTGTCTGCTCTCTTGGGCGACAGAGCCACACCTGACCTGAAACTAGTAGCCCCAATGGGCTGGAAGGAGGTAGAGAATGTCCTGCCCTGGGTGCCATTGACTCATGGGGCAGGTGAAGAAATGGAAACAAAGGGAAAAGAGCTTCCTCCTCAGGCTGCAAAGCAGCTGTCTCTGCCATACTCCATGGGCCTTCCCAAAGCCTCATCAATGGACCTGAACCATATGAATGCCTATTCCCTTTCGCTGGGAGACCACAAGGTAACAGACAAAAGACGATGAACCATCAAAGTCACACAAGGCCAAGGAAGAAAAAAGTTTAAGTGCCTTCATTTTTAGCAGTTTATGCTGGTTTTGTCTTAAACCAAGTCAAGCCATGGACAAGAGTTGGCATCCCCTGCTGAGCAGCCACCAGAAGTGTACCATCACCATCCACACAGCTCACAGGGACTGGGAAGATGAAACTGGTGGGCAGCTGTTGCTGGAGAGGTTGGGTGACTCTAGTTCAGATTCAGGCCTTGCTTCAGGAAGGGAAAAAGTTTGGCTGGGCTCACTGACATCAAGGAAACTTTGCAAAGCCTTGAAAACTTGACTTCTGACAAGATTATGGAACTGGAAAGTCAAGCTATATTGAACAACCTGAAGCAGAAGTACTTGACTGAGATATCAAATTCCAGATGGCTGCTGAAGCCCGTATCTAGAAAGGAGGGAAAGGATATATTCCAGGTAGGCATGCCAGAGCACCTGACACTTTTGCTGTCCTAGGTATGATGAATGTGGGCTCCTGAGAGGAATGTTGTTGAGCAAACAGCTAAGTCGTAACACCATTCACTCAGCATCACGGTGTGGATCTGTATAAATTATGTTTGATCCGAACTGATTCTGTACTGGAGAATGCCATCCATGGTAGGAAGATTTCATTTCTTGAATAAATGCTGGTAAAATTAAGACAAGTTCTAGCTTCACTACACCACTAGAAAAAAGAGTAACTGAGTAAATCGCTCTTTGCCTGATGATAAATTTTCATGTTTCTTCAACAAGGCGATATGGTCTCCTAAAGCTTAGATACCAACTGCTCTTAAGTGTAGAAGGATAGGACCTCAAGATGAAGGGGGAAATAAAAGTCATCCATAGAACATAATCAGGTCATTATTTCAAATATTCAGTTTCAACAAATTAAGCTAAAATACATTTTTGAAAAAAGATGTGGTGGGATGGATATGAGAAAAAGATCCAGCTGACTAGAGCATGAATGGGATATGCTCAAATTTAGCTCTACGTCCCAAACTAAAACAATGAATAAAAACATGGAAATATTTATTGATTCTCAACTACATGCCACATATTTTACTATGATATCTCCCCTCATCAGCAATGTGCATAAATTTCATTTTATATACAGGAAACTATTCTGACAAAAGTAAATAGTTGGCAAGCACTAGGTCGCAGTTAATGAGGGCGGGTGCTCCTGATTTAATTCTATAGTTAAGATGGCTATAATTCAAAATTATTCATACACGATTTTAAATGAAGCATTGTACTTTCATTTGAATGTTTTCATATGTTGTAAACCCCACAGTATTTCTGCCAAAATAATAAAACAACACAGATTCAGGTGAAAAGATATTTGCCACTTGTCACTATGCTGTCCTTTAGCTCAATTTATTAATCAGTTCAGGAGAATACTTACATATTTCCTATTACGTGACAAGCTGCAGTGCTCTCCTATAGGATGTCACGCCCAGAAAGAGCAGAATAGACAGCAACACATGTAGATTTGAAAGAGTTAAGAGTTCTGAGATATTATACATATAGGCACCAAAAAAATGAAAGGACGTCAAAAAACCACAAGAAGTACCTGCTACACTGGTTCATAAAGTTTATTCATTTATTCAAAGAATATTTTCTATAATCCTATTATATATCAATCACATTAGTGGTATGCAAGAAGAAGGACGTTAGTGAGTAAGGTTGGCATTGTGAAGAGGAAGGAAATTGGAAATAACTTATCAGAATGCAGGAAAGGACACCAACAAAGGAAGCATATCTATGAATTATTACTGGAAGAACTGAGTTCGAAAACAAACAAGCATTAAAGGAGACTAAAAATATAATATGTACAGTTAGTACATTTGGCTGTCTTCACTGAATTTTTTATGCCAGCTCTGGGGGTGACTTAATACTACCCCTACTAAAACCATTTACTTATTAGCATGATACCAAAGCTAGAAAATCACAAATAAAACTACCATGCATGACATACAGATTTTAAACTTCTGAATGAAAATAATAATATGAACATTTAAGTGTATTGATAAACTAAAAATTTCTTGCAATATGAAAAAGAAAGGATTAAAGACCTCTAATACATTGAGTTCTTATAACTCAGTAAGAAAAGGCAAATATCTCAAATGGATAGATAATTCACTAGTAGTCTGGTTGAAGCATGGGTGAGAATCTAGAAGTCAAAATGCATTCTGTCATCAGGAAAATGCTACACTATTGGGTATCTGAAGTGCTCTCCCAGAAAACAGCATAATGGGGCATAATTGTCCAATTTTAATTAAAGTCCTTCCCCATCTGGCCCCATTTCATCCCCAACTCACTGTCGAAAATAAAGTATAAGCACCAGGAAAAAAGTATACACACACACAAATTTGTATCTATACTTACGCCATGATATCAATAACTGAAACAACACACATCAAACAACATATAGAACCTTTTCTTTTTTTCTTTTTTTTAGAGAGGTTTTTGCTATAGGGCGCGTGTGCTCGCCAGACAGACAGAGACAGAAAGTGAGAAATCACACCCGGGGGAGATGGCTATGCCGCAGTCTCTTCTCCTCCATTCTCCTCTCAGGATCTTGGGCATGCACACACACACACACGCGCCCGGCGTGAGTTTAAGCCACTGGGTCCAAGACTCGAACTGCGGTTGACTACGCGGGAGTCCAGCGACATAGCCATTACACTAACTGCTGGTCCCTAGGACTTTTTTTGAAATACTGGATTTACTGATATTTTGTGCTTTTTAAATATTTCACATCTGTAATTAAAATAATTTTTTGAGAAGTTTTTGCTATAGGGCGCATGCGCTCGCCAGAAAGACAGAGAGACAAAGAGACAGAAAGTGAGAAATCGCCCCCCCAGGGGGTGTGGCCACACTGCAATCCCTTGTCCTCCATTCTCCTCTCGGAATCTTGGGCACACTCGTACACGCATCTGCCATGAGTTTAAGCCACCGGGTCTGGAACTCAAACCACAGTTGACTACATGGGATTCCAGCGACATAGCCATTACGCCATTAGCTGGTCCCTACATCTGTACTTTGTTAAATGAGCACGTATAAAAACTGCAATAACCTCATTCTACTTGCTAGTTGGGGTGGTGGTCCTGGAGAGGTAGCAACTAGCATTTTAAACACATGTCTACTTCAGTCAAAACTAAAATAGAAACTCATACTGTACTGAATATGCAAAAGGAGACCTCGATAATAAAGTGCGTGCAAGCACGGAACAAGGAAAATTAGTACATTTTAGATGAAGCCCACCACATGTGTAAGGCACATCCTTTTCTCTCTTATTAATGGATGGTTAACAAGCTCAGAACTGTGCTCAGGAATATAAAAATGAAATGGAAAACATAGCCTACACTGTCAAAGTTTATCCAGTTTATCCAGATGCCACATAAACTAAAATAACTACATAGATATTAGCATATAGAAAGGCCAAAAATAAGTACTCTCAGTATAAAAGTTCATAGGAAGTGACAGCTTTAATGGCCTGATGAATAAGATTATAGTAAATGATGTGTTAGGTAAAATGTCTTTAGCCACAAGAAATAGAAAGCCCTAAAAGAGAAACCCCTGAATCGCATGCCTCATTTTATCATGTAAGTAGTTGCAAAGCAGGATAATTCCTTCCTGCAGGATAATTCCTTCCTACATATTGTCTCCTCTCCTGGTCTGCTCCTCATAGGGCAATTATTAATTTTATCATACTCATTATTGGAGTGGTTACTCTGCACCAAAAGCTGTCCAAAGAACTTCGTAGTTCAATAATTTACTTCATCTTCCAATAACCTGTAAGTAGATACTATTATTAGCCCATCTTTTAACAACTCTATTCAGATATAATTCATATATCAGATAATTCACCCATCTGGAGTATAGACTGGCCAATCTCATCCTTTTATAATATCATTAATCCCACCCACGAGAATCGAGCCCTCATGGATTAATCAACTTCTTAGTATTCTTATAATATAACTTAATTTCAACATGAATTTTAGAAGGACAAATATTAACAACCACCACTGACTTAGATTATTCAAGATTTCTAGTAGAATTCGCTACAGGTGAATATGGCAAGAAAACTTAAGCTTTACTTGTTTACAGTATCTTAGAGAAGTTATTAGATTTAAAAAGTGCTATCGTTCAGCTTTTACTGTGCTACTATTGTTGCATTACTAAGAGTAAATGGATTTCATAAAGTCAGTCAATAAAATACTTCACAACAAAGGAAGTCACTATTTCAATACAATAATGAAACTAAAACTCTCATCAGTTTGATATCTGCCTATGGAAAATTAAACCTTGACTATACTATCAAGCATTAAACAAAATACATTTATTTGCATATTTTCTAATCACCCAAAATATAACTTAACTGCAGTTTAAAACTGGAAAATAGCCAGTCACCGTTCATCAAAAACAAGATTTTAAATTACAAAGCTTCAAAGTATCTCTTACAACAAAAATTTCTTATAATAAAATTTTTCATTCATTTAAAGTTTTTGAAACTTATTTAAGTTTTTCCTTAAGAATGTAAAGTTTAGGGGCCACCAAGTGGCATAGTGATTAAGGAGCTGAACTCCCACAAGGCAACCAGTTTGAATCCTGGATCTAGTGAACTAAAAATCAAGCCAGGAGTATGTGTATGCGTGCCTGCCCAAAATCCTGAGAAGAAACTGGAGAAGAGATTGCAGCTTAGCTATCCCAACTGGGGTGGTTTGTCACTTTGTCTCTTTCTGTCTCTCTCCAGAGACTACACAGGCCCTATGGCAAAATCCTTTTAAAAAAGAAAATGTAAAATTTAATTTAAAATGACTTTAAGTACTATTTTATATACTCTAGCAATTGTACTAGCAATTAGAGTTCATAAATCTTATTTTAAGCATACTATTAATTTATGATAAATTGTTTTTATTTTCCATATTTTTCATAATTTAGCACCTGTAAATCAGTACTAGTACTTTATGATTCAAAAATACAACAGTATATTTTAGCATTTTCTTCTTTGAAAGAAATAAGAAAATAAGATGAATTTATAAGATTAACTATGCACCAGAAATATTTTCAAAGTATCTATGTTGTTCCCTCATTTGAAAAAAAAAAAAGTTTTAGGCCAGCTGATGGTTTAGGAGACTAGATTTCACATGGCCAACTACGTGGTCTGAGTCCCAGACCTAGCATCTTGAAAATCATGCTGGGTGCATGTGCATGCCCAAAATCCCAAAAGGAGAACTAGAGGAAAGGGTTCAAGATGTGGCCACTCTTCAGGGGGTATTTTCTCACTTTCCCTCTTTTTGTCTCTCTCCAACAAGCACATATGCCCTCTACCAAATTTAAATAAATAAATTTTAAAAATAATGTTTTTAAAGGTGGGGAAGGGCAACTGAATACATAATTATACACCAGGCCTTCCTTTAGATAGAGGGTTTATCATGTAACTATAATGATGATCATTTTAAAGTATCCAAAATGTCTTCAGCATTTAAAGAGCTAAGCAGAGTTATTTTTAAAATCAAACATATGTGCTTTTTCTGTTTATGTCTTTGGAAAGAACATTCTGTATAATGAAAAACACGACCAAATTTTTCACAGTACATCACTATAAAACCCTGTAATTGACTTTTGGGGTTGGTTTACTCTATATCTATTTTTGACAACATAGAAAACAGCAATGATGTGGTGAAAAGCCCAAAATGTAAGTCCCATTGCAGGATAAGACTCCATCCTGATTAGTACAGAAGTATCATGTTTGCATTGGGAGATATGCCCATTTTAAATAGAAAATTTCAGTGTACAGAGACCTCCTCTTTGTTGATCAAGTCCTATAAAAACTAGTGACTCTGGTGCCTAGGCCAGGCCTTGGCTGAAACCTGGATGTTGTTTACACTGATCCCCTCCACTAAAGGCAGTAATACTACTGATTTCAAAACTGAGATTGGAAATGACATGTTCATTGACAGAAAATAGCACTGGATGTTACAATTTAACATTGTAAATTAATCTTTAAACATGTAAATTAGCATTAGTTGGTTATTTTTCTCTTCATAGGGATTAAATAAAAAACAATCTCCTTCTAAGAGCTTTGAATTTACTATGCAGTGACAAAACTAATCTGTTAGTCTTAACAAAAGCACTGTTTTTCTTCATTGAAAAGAAGTCTAAAATATCTCTGAATGAGTACTCCTGGATTCATCAATAAAATTTACATATTAGCAAGTAAAATAAACTAAAAGAGGGAGATGTTGGATAGTTTAAAAATCAGCCCGGTAACACCTACCACAGATTTATCTCCTGTGAGTTGACTCAACCATTCCTTCTTCTCAGTAAATAAACTAACTTCTATGCAGGGTACTGCGGCAGGATTTTTCAAGGGCCAAGTGAAAGAATATGTTTCAGATGGAAACTTCCAAACTGACAGCCTGCCCACTTTTGGTAGGTATTAAAGGGTCCACAGCACTTTATGAATTAGTTGTGGTTTACCTAAATAATCATGGCCAAAACTACCATGGTCACTGCATATTTAATTTATTCCAATCAAAAATTTTTTCCTTAAAAAATTTAACATTTAGAAAATGTAACAACTTTGTAGTATTGCAGTATTGCTGATTGATTAGGAATTATAGTAAGTCATTTTTAAAAACTATAAGCACATTAAAATTAGTAAGTCAATTGTTATTAATTTTTAGGTCTTTCACAATGCAGATCATTTAATCTCTACATTTTAGGTTTTATCTCTCTATTTTAATTCAACAAAAAACAATGAATGAACATTAACTGTGAAAGAATATCTAGGAGTTTCTGCCAACATTTAGGGAAAAAGTTGTGCAAAGGTGTTCAAAGAATCCTCACTACTTTAAAAAAAATTTTTAAATCCTGAAAATCCTTAAATGTATTACCTATATAAAAGATTACCTCTAAAAACAAAATAATTTCTTCCCAAGAAGACTAAATAGCCAAATATCACAATCAGAGATATTTGCTCTCTTGGTAAAAAACTACAAAGCCTTAAATGAGTTACAAGAGAAGTCACCAAGATGAAAATTAGTGGCAGAGACTTCTAATCTGGCTTTGTCATAGTCCTAGCCCAACCATTTCCAATGAAAAGAACTGCAAAAGAGGGACAAACTAATGGAGTAATGGTTTGGTTGCTGGACTCCCACATAGTGGACTGCAGTTTTGAGTCCTGGACCCAGCGGCTTAAAACTTAAAACATGCTGGATGCATGTGCATGCGTGCCCTAAATCCTGAGAGAATAGGGAAGGGACTGCTGCATGGCCATACCCATTGGGGCTGGGGGGATGATTTCTCACTTTCTGTCTGTCTCTCTGTCTCTCCAGCAAGCAAAAATCTCTCAAGAAAAAAAAATGCAAAAAAATTGTCTAAACATATGAACTGTCCAAATTCTCTTACCTGCCTCACAAAATGAGCCAGCTGATGTTTATAACTGAATATAAATCAAAGCAAAAGAAGAGCAGTATTTTATAAAATAAATTTGGCCAAAAAGGCACTTTTTAGTAAACCCTTCCTAAAAAGGATTAAATATAATTATGTCACAAATTACGCATCACTTATAATTCAATTTCCTTTCTCCAGGGCTGTTTAATCATTTAATAGAGAAAAGTAAAAGAGATGAAGAAAGAGGAAAAGAAAGAACAAGAGAATAATGAGGGAAGAGAGGGAGTTAAAAGAAACTGCAATTTGCAAAAGTAAAATCATCCCTGCTATGTGCTAGCCAGTATGTTAATTGTGTTTTGTGTTATATTATTTCAGTATAATCCAGGCATAAAACAGGTCTTTTTATCCTCATTTGGGAGGCTAGGATATTGATACTGTAGAAGTAATATCATTTCTAACACCCTCACATAGCAATTAAGTAGCAAAATGAGAATTAAGTCCAGGTTTACATAACTCCAAATAACTATAATTTGTTATGAACGTTTTTCACATTATTAAATATAGAGGGGAAAAATCACCTTCAATCTAGAAAATGACTTAAGTCCCTAGGTCCTATGCTACTGCAACTTTCATTACAGAAAGAATCTTATGATGTAAGAATCACATTTGTAATTCTACTGTGAAAAAACTGTTAAGATGAACATGGAACACCTTTGCAAGGGTTTGAGAAAAAAAAATCTTTCTGGGAAAGAAGTACAATAGTAAGTGATCTGTAAGACCAGCAGTTAGCATAATGGCTATGTCACTGGACTCCCACGTAGTCAAACATGGTTCGAGTCCCGGACCCGGTGGCTTAAACTCACGCTGGGCTTGTGTGCGTACGTGCCCAAGATCCCAAGAGGAGAATGGAGGAGAAGGGATTGCGGCGTGGCCATCCCCTCTGGGGGGTGATTTCTCGCTTTCTATCTCTCTGTCTCTCTCTGCCTGTCTGGCGAGCACACGCGCCCTACAGCAAAATCCTCTCCAAAAAAAAAAAAAAGTGATCTGTAACTTAAATGTAGTTTTTGGAATTCCCATTGTTTCCTTTCAAACTTCAGTTCTATACAAGAGAAAAATCTTTAGGCAGATTTACACCATTAGCTCCTGTTTTAAACCTCTTCCCCAAGGACTAGAGGAATATCGAAATCTAAAAGCAATAACCAGATTATCATTGTCCTTATTTCCTAGTTAGGAAATACAGGTTTGTTTCCCTCTGTCCTTCTCTACTAACATTGGCCAAGTAGCCCCACGCTGCTTTTGCAGTCTTCCTTCCTTACCTCTTTCCTTCCTGACTTTCTGCCATCTTTCATTCATTCTCTCCATTTATCTGTCCTCCTTTCATTCTCTCTTCCTTCCATCCTCTCCTTTCTCTTTACACAAAAACAGGTAAAAGCAATAGTACCATCATAAACCAGGGAGGAACAGTTTTAAACTGATCACTCAGCTTCTATATTTGACATCTGGATGCCTGACAACTTTTATTGCTTCAATTCCATTTTCTAGCACTTTGCAATCAGTTTGCTTTAGAAGTGAACAGCCTGATCTGAACTAAATAGGAAAAAGACAGGAGACAGGAAAAAGTTTATGAAAAATAAAAGAAAAAAATCAAGGATTATCATTCAAACAGCTTTAGGAAAGCATTATTAATTGTTTGCTACATAAAGTAAGGTATTGCCATTCTAGTATCCCTACAGCCTCAAATTTCAAAAACAAAAACAAATAAACAATAATTTCCACCTTCAGAGTTACTTTTTCCTTGCCATGACATTGTAACCACTATATTAAGGCTCCTTGTGATTTCAGAACATTGTTGTAGTTTAGAGGTCATTTTCTGTTTAAAAAAAAAAAAAATGTATTTCATATACAGTAAACTTTACATTGGGGAAGATAAAAGTTACTTTAGAATTATATGACACTGGGGGCTGGCAGGTATGTGGTCATTAAGGTGGCATGGTGGTTAAGAGGGCTGAACTCCCACAGGGCTGACTAGAGTGCAAGCCCTGGTCCTGGTGGCTTTTTTTTTTTTGTTTTTTTTTTTGAGAAATTTTTGCTATAGGGCACGTGCACTCACCAGAAAGACAGAGAGAGACAGAGAGACAGAAAGCAAGAAATCACCCCCTAGGGAAGATGGCCACACTACAATCCCTTCTCCTCCATTCTCCCCTCGGGATCTTGGGCATGCACACACA
Source organism: Tupaia belangeri chinensis (assembly GCF_000334495.1). Taxonomy (NCBI): domain Eukaryota; kingdom Metazoa; phylum Chordata; class Mammalia; order Scandentia; family Tupaiidae; genus Tupaia; species Tupaia belangeri. Next base: position 1,431,768 of record NW_006159732.1, read on the forward strand.
CGTGCCCGGCGTGAGTTTAAGCCACCAGGTCCAGGACTCAAACCACAGTTGACCACATGGGAGTTCAGCAACATAGCCATTTCGCTAACTGCTGATCCCACTTGGCGGCTTCTTTCTCACTCTCTCCGGCCCCAGTCTGTTCAAATTAAAAGGAAGGAAGGAAGGAAGGAAGGAAGGAAGGAAGGAAGGAAGGAAGGAAGGAGAAAGGAAGGAAAGAAGGAAGGAAGGAAGATCTCAAAAAGAATTATATGAAATGGTTACATGTTAACTTATCAATGAATTGCACTTATATGTGCAGTATGTACATAATTTAAATACTTTCAGAGGATCAATCCTCTAACATGAAATGAAATTCACACACACACACACACACACACACACACACACACACACAAAACAACAGGGCCAGCTATGGTGGCTCAGTAGTAGTAAGTCACTCGGTAACTCTGAAGTCACGGAAGATAACAGGTTCAGTTCCAAGGTCAACTTGTATATGCTAGGTACACATGCATGTGCCCATGATCCTGGGTAGCTGAAAGGTTAAGAGTAGGATTATGATATGAGACCCTGTTAAGGGTGATGGTCTTTCTCTTTCTCTCTCAGTCTCAAGAAATAACATTTTTAAAAAGGGGGCTAACAGATGGTGTAATGGTTAGGTCACTCGACTCCCACATGACCAACTGCAGTTTAAACCCTGAACCCAGTGGCTTGAAAATCATGCCGGGCCTGTGTACATGTGTGACCAAGATTCCAGGAAGAGAATGGAGGAGAAAAAACTGCAGCATGGCCATCCTCCTGGGGGGGGGAGGGTGATGTCTCACTTTTCCTCTCACTATCTCTCTAGCAAGTGCATGGAATCCCAAGGCAAAAACCTGTAAATTAAAAAAGGAAGAAAAAACAAAAATCAGTCAGATTAAATAGACAAATTTAATTTACAGGAAAAAAATATTTATTTCATTAATTCAAACATAGTGATTTAACTATTAACACAAAAAGAAGTAGGAATTATTAGTAATGAAGTAATTCCTAGAAAACAGAATTATTAAAAATGGAACATAAGTAATAGATAATAAAAATAACATCTCTATTTGAGAAGCATCATTTACATAAGTATCATTGCTTATGCAAAAGTTAACAAAACAGAAGTGACAAGCCATGCCTTTATTCATTCAGAGCATTTAAAACCAAGATTGGATGTTAAAGTCCACATATTTTTAGAATGGTACAGAATCAGACTATATTTTATGAAAGTGGTTGTATATACATTTTTAACTAACTGTGGTACAAGAAAAATGAAAAAAAATTTGGCAACCAACTTTTTTCGCTTGCTATGAATTCTTCAAGAAAATTAAAACCATGTTGAGGAAGCAAAAAAAAAAAAATGATTTCTCATTAAATGACATAAAAGAGTAGTGAGATTCAATAGTTTCTTCAAGATCATTGCACTGGTCCTCTTACTGTAACTTTCCCAATAAATCAATGTCATACTTGAACTAATGTCTCATTAATAAGCTCAACTTGTTAAAAGACAATATTAAGTCTAAATCTGGGGCCTGGAAATGTATAGATTTCAAGTGGAAAAAAATGTACTTGGCTGCAAAATTCCAAGGAATTCTGACTTTCTCCATATTAAATTCCAAGTACTCAAAGAGTAAACTAAACCAGTACAATCTGTCATCCCCCTTTGGCTGGATATTCTACAATATACTGGGTCGTCAGAAAAGTCAGGACACATTTTTGCATACAAAAACACAGAAAAAAATACAGTATGACTTTTCGAATGACTCAATACCTCAGGTAAAGCATTAAGAATAAAAACGACATCCTGACTGAACACCAACAGAGCGACTTTAAGTAAGTAACAACACAACAGGAGTAGTTACTTTACCTGTAAAACAGGAATAATGATGTTAACCTCATAGCAATGCGATAGAACTACAGTCAGATAATTCAACTTATCCAATAAAGTTTCTATTTAACTGCCAGAGGGTGTGTGGGCTTGCCAGGGAGAGCCACAGAGAGAGAGAGAGAGAGAGAGAGAGAGAGAGAGGAGAGAGAAAAAGCACCCCCAGTGGGGATGGTCACATTGCATTTCCTTCTCCTTCAATTCTCTGTCTTAGGATTTAGGACGCACATGCACAAGTACCTGGCATATTTTTCAAGCCACCAGAGCTGGGACTCAAACCATGGACAGCCACATGGGATCGACCTCCCTTGACTACTAGGCCATGGGACTGGCCTTCCAGTAGCACTTGCCAGGCACTGAACTCAGCATGGAGAACTAAAAACCAAAAAGGCTTGAAAGATCTTGCAGTAAAATTGAAAGACTGTGTTGCAAGTGGTACAACAGAGCCCCATAATTATGTTAGTAGGAAAATATTAAGGAAGAAATAATGATTGAGAAAGTTTTGAAAATAAAAAAGAGCTTAACTTAAAATAGCACAATAATTTCAATAGCTGAAGCAAAATATTCAGTTTAGGAAGAGTAGAAGATGGAGCCAGTAAAGTATGTTAAGGACAAAAACATTAACATGTCTAAGCTACACTAAAAATTATACAAATAGAGGGGCGAGCAAGTGGCATGGTGGTTAAGGCACTGGACTCCATATGGCTAAGCATTGTTCAAGTCTGGAACCCGGAGGCTTGAAAATCACACTGGGCGCATGTGCATGTGTGTCTAAAATCCCGAGAAGAGAATGGAAGAAAAGAGATTGCTGCATGGTCATCCTCCACTCTTGGGGAGAGGGTGAGTTCTCAATTTCCCCTCTCTGGCTAGCTCTCTCCAGCGAGCATATGCATCCTATGGCAACCCCCTTAGGAAAAAAAAAAAAAAAAAAAAAAAAACCTTAAAAAAAAACTAAAAATAAAAACAAAACTAAGTAAAAAATTTAAAAATAAATATATATATACACACAAACACATATATATGTACATATGTGTATATACATATATACACACACACAAATACAAGACACTGTACTTCAAATAGATCATTCATTACTTAGGCTATATTTTAATGATTTTCTTCTGTTTCTTGAGCTAAACTGAGTTCAAAGGATGAGGTAGTAGTGAGACATACCATGCAGTATTTATCCATGTAGCTCTAGCTCATTTCTTGTATTTAAATAGGCACAATTTTTGGAAAATAAAAATGAAATGGTTACCAAAAAATAAAATAAAATAAAACTATCAGGAACTAGCACCATAGAGCAGTGGTTAAGCACTGTGCACTGGAAGTTGGATCCCACATGGCCAATCGTGTTTGGAGTCCATCCCCCAGTAGGGTGAAAAACACCTCATGGACCAGTCAGTGGCATGGTGGTTAGGGTGGCTGGATCCCACATGACTGACTGCGTGGCTCAAGTCCCAGACTCAACAGTTTGAGAAGTAAGCCAGGAGTATGCGCATGCCCCAAAATCCTGACAGGAGGGAGAACTGAAGAAGAGACGTGCCATGGCCATCCCCCATGAAGAGTGTTTTCTCTTTCTCACTCTCCAGCAAGTGCATACATTCTCTGACAAATTTTTTTAAAAACAAAATTTTAAAAGGGCACACATCACTCAGGGTAGCTTGGATACTGTGTGTCCAGATGAAGATCCTCATTTCAGACTGAATAAATTGGTATTTGCTTATTTCACTTTGCCTCAGTCTTTTCATAGATTGGTAACACATGCATATGGGGAAAATGTCTGAAAATATACTGTAGTAATCTCTGGAGAATATTACAAGTAGCTTTTGGGTTTTTTTGGTCTTTGCTCACATGCATTGTCTGTTTTGTTCTTTAATGAATATGAATTATTTACATAATTAAGTTTCTCAGAAAATTGTACAAGGTTCATTAAAGTAACCTTTGGGAAGACAAACCTAGCAGTGTGTGCGCATGGCCATTATCCTGATGGAAGGAAGAAATGGAGGAAGGAGGACTGCAGTCAACCATTCCTCATCATGGGTGCTCACACACGAACATGTGTGTGTGCTTGAGTTCCCTTTCTCTCTCTCTCTCTCAAGCACACACACTTTGATAATTTTTTAATTTTTTTTCTTTTAATCTATCAGTAACAGTCTTCATTGAAAAGGGACCAGAGAAATCCTACTTTTTTGTGTTCTTCATTTATTTATTCATTCATTCCACTCTTGCTTTTCAGACTTGCTTTTCAAGGTTATATATTTGCTGTCTCGTAAACTAAGAGTCAGAAAACCCAAATGTGGATTCAGGGTTCCTTTTTTTAAAAATTATTTTATTTTATTTTATTTATTTTAATTTGACCAGAGAGGAACAGAGAGAAAGAGAGAGAGAACGAGAGAAGGAAGGAAAGTGAGAAGGCAAGCCACCAGGTTCAGGACTCGAACCACAGTCGGCCATGTGGAAGTCCAGAGCCCTTAACCACCATTCCACATGCTGCCCCCAAGGTTTCTTACTTAATAGCACAAACACACTGAACAAAATACTGAATCTTTTTTGAGTTTTAATTTATCAAGTATACTTATTATTATCTAATGTGCCTCCCTCTTGAGGTTTGATAAGGTTCAAATGAATAGTAAGTAAGACATGTGCAAACCCAGTTAGTTTATAAAGGATTTTACGGATTTAAGGTAATTCTCCAGGACACTACTTCTTTCGTTCTTCCTCTTCTACATTCCAGACTAAAAAAGACAACCACCTCTCCTAGCCATCTCTATTCTCCCCACTGCAAGGAATAAAGATAGTAACATAGAAAAATAGGTAACAATCTGCTCCATTGGGTGCACAAAGTTTTTTTTTTTTTTTTTTTGGAGAGGTTTTTGCTATAGGGTGTGTACGCTCGCCAGCCAGACAGAGAGAAACAGAGAGACAGAAAGCGAGAAATCACTTCCCAGGGGGGATGGTCACAGCGCAATCCCTTCTCCTCCATTCTCCTCTTGGGATCTTGGGCACGCACGCACACGCACCCGACGTGAGTTTTAAGCCACCGGGTCCAGGACACAAACCGTGGTCGACTACGTGGGAGTCCAGCAACATAGATAGCCATTACGCTAACTGCTGGTCCTAGGTGCACAAAGTTTCAAAGGCTACATTAACATCAAGATGCTCTACAGATATCATTACCCATATTCACCACCAAAAAACAAACAAACAAACAAACAAACAAAAAAAAAACCTAGCCAGGGATAAAGCATTTGTTTTCTCTTTTTCTTTCTTTTCACAAGACTGATGTCATGATTTAATGACTCAGGAAATAAACATGTTGTGAAACCAAGCACTTGCACTGGAAACTGTAAGAAATAGTTAATAAGCGCTACTGGGTACTGAATATCTCAGAGAAATAATCCAGCATCATTAACAAAATTTTGAACTCAGAAATAAGGGTCAGGTGAGAACTGCTAAAATGAACAGCAAACACCTTACACAAGCATTCAAAATAACGAACACAAAAACTGAATAAATTATCTACCTAAAAATATGCTTCTCTGTATAGATATCTTGTCACAGTTAATGGTGGTATAATTAATCCAATTTCCAGAGGCAGACATTCTGAAACACGGAAGTACATTCCCAGATTGTTTTCTTTTAAGGTCAGTATTTGACTGGCATAGAGAATAGCTCTTATCCTAACACTTGAAGAATTTTCCTGAGTAGATTTTTTTTTTGGAGAGGTTTTTGCTATAGGGCGCGTGCGCTCACCAGACAGACAGAGAGACAGAGAGACAGAAAGCGAGAAATCATCCCCCAGGAGGGATGGTCACGCCGCAATCCCTTCTCCATTCTCCTCTCGGGATCTTGGGCATGCACGCACATGCGCCCGGCATGAGTTTTAAGCCACCGGGTCTGGGACACGAACCACGGTAAACTACGTGAGTGTCCAGCGACATAGCCATTACACTAACTGCTGGTTCCCCCTGAGTAGATTTTTATTCCACCATGATACAGCTTTTATCTCAAGGCTCTTTCCTCTGATGTTCTCAGACAGGGACACTTCAACGATTCTTTACATTCTCCATTTACATTCCAGAAAATTTCTACTCCTTTGCTTAGCTCAAAGGTCTCTTCCTCAGTAAAACATGATTGACTGGAAAAGACTAAGACAGAACTTCTAAATTTCATGTGAGATGGCAGGCTGATTCTAGGAACAGAAAAAATGCCATTAGTGGAAAAATTGGTGAACTTGAAATACAAGTTGTATGTACTTAATAATACCATCAGTTCTCCACATTCACAGGCTATGCATCTGGAGATACGACTGCCGATACAATTTCTGTCCATGATTGGTTGAGCCCATGGATCTGGAGCCCACGGATAACAGATCAACTCTAAGTGACTTGAACATCCATAGGTGACAGCATCTGTGGCACTTGCAGAAATCGGAATCAATCTCCCCACTCCAAGGGAGGACTGTATTATTTAAAAAGAGAGAGAGAGAGATTGTATTTGCTGGTTTTGATAATTATACTATATGTTTAGGTAAGCTGTTAACATTAGGGGAAAGTGGGTGAAGTACTGGGTTGTCAGAAAAGTCATGACATATTTTCTATGTTCATCTATGCAAAAATGTGTCTTCACTTTTCTGACAACCCAACATATACATGAATCTCCCCATACAATTACTGTTGGAACTATTCAGAAAGGCTTAATTTCTTCAAAATAAAAATGTTATATTTTCTTTGTGACTAAATAACACATTCACCTAGCTCAATATTCAATAGGCTAAAAGATTAAAAGGATTAACAGACTAATATATCTTCCTCCTACTATTGTCTGTCGCTAGTCAGTTCCCTTCCCAGATGTCAATCAATATTTAGTGTCTGTATATTCTTTCAGAGATTTCTTTCATGTAAGTGCATAAATGCATGTATTATTTTCACCTAGAAATAGTTTTTTCATAGAACATTTCCAGTAATAGGTTTATCCTATTGCACTGTAAGATTCTGCTACAAGGGTATTCGATGTATTATTATACCAAAAATTTAAACAAATATAAATTCATTAAACTGTCTGAAAATTCAATAAATTTTGAATAAACATATAATGCAAACAAATAAGATAATGCTTTGGTTTATTTCAGAAAAACAAGTATCATTTAATATTTGAAATTAATGTAAAAAACTATGCAATTTTAATCCTGCGTAAGAAGAATGGAGTAGGAGGCATATCACTCCCTGATCCCAAGATATACTATAAAGCTGTGGTCATCAAAACAGCATGGTATTGGCATAAAAACAGACATGTGGACCAATGGAAGAGAATAGAGACCCCAGAAATAACTCCCAAAGCTTATAGCCAACTGATCTTTGACAAAGGATATCAGTCAATCCATTGGGAAAAGGAAAACCTCTTTAGTAAATGGTGCTGGAAAAACTGGGTATCCACCTGCAGAAAGATGAAACTGAACCCCCATCTTTCACCATTAACAACAGTCAACTCAAAATGGATCAAAGATCTGAACCTAAGACCTCAGACAATAAAACTACTTGTGGAAAATGCTGGGGAAACTCTGGGAGACATTGGAGTAGGCAAAGACTTCTTAAATAAGACTCCCAAAGCACAGGCAATAATCCCTAAAATAGACAAGTGGGACTATATTAGACTAAGAAGTTTCTGCACAGCAAAGGACACAGTAACAAGTCTGAACCGACAACCCTCCGAATGGGAAAATATTTTTGTTAAATATGTCTCAGACAAGGGACTGATAACGAGAATACATAGGGAACTCAAGTGCCTTATGCGAAAAAAAATGATTAACCCGATTAAAAGATGGGAAAGTGAGCTGAACAAAAGTCTCTCTAAGGAAGACATACGAACAGCCAAAAAGCATATGAGGAAATGCTCGACATCCCTCATCATAAGGGAAATGCAGATAAAAACCACAATGAGATACCACCTAACCCCTGTCAGAATGGCAAAGATTAAGAATATAAAAAGTGATAAGTGTTGGCGGGGATGTGGTGAAAAGGGAACCCTCCTCCACTGTTGGTGGGAATGTAAACTAGTTCAACCACTGTGGAGAACAATATGGAGGTTCCTCAAAGATCTACAAATAGAACTACCATTTGATCCAGCAATCCCACTTCTGGGTATTTACCCAAAAGACAGGAGAACGCTCAGTCAGAAAAGTGCTTGCACATCCATGTTTATTGCAGCATTATTCACAATTGCCAAGACATGGAACCAACCTAAATGTCCACAAACTGATGAATGGATTGGAAAAGTGTGGTATATATACTCTATGGAATACTACTCAGCCATAAAAAATAACAAGACCCTGGAATTTGATAGAAAATGGTCAGATATGGAGGATCTATTGCTGAGTGAAGTAAGCCAGGCTATGAAAGAAAGATATTGTATGTATCCACTCAATATATACCGACTATCCGCACTCTATAATAGAGAGCAAAAATTCGGAGGACATAAACACAGTGAAGGTACTTAATGAGAATAGGACAGTGTGGAATGGGGTAAGTGAAGAGAAGAGGATAGAGAAAGATAGCAAGTGAACAATAGAGAGACAGGACGTTAGTGAGAAACAGATAGGGGTTATTAACTGTTGATGATGACATGTATAGTATTCTTTTTGGAGAGATTTTCACTGTCTGGCGCTTGCCAGACAGACAGAGAGAGACATAGAGACAGAAAGCGAGAAATCACCCCCCAGGGGGGATGGTCACACCGCAATCCCTTCTCCTCCATTCTCCTCTCGGGATCCTGGGCACGCACGCACACGCGCCCGGCGTGAGTTTTAAGCCACCGGGTCCGGGACACGAACCGCGGTCAACTATGTGGGAATCCAGCGACATAGCCATTATGCTAACTGCTGGTTCACAACTATGCAAATTTTTAAAATTATAATGTAGAAATACATTACTAGTACAAAAGATAAATGCGTACTTACATGTCTTCATTTTTTAAAAAATGAAATCTCAGCTGTAAAAAACACAATGTGATCAAATGCTATGTGAAAAAAGAAAGCTATGCTCTGGAATAGTAACTGTTCATTGTGTTTATTGTTTAGGGTGATGTAGATTTCAACGATAGCTTCAATTCTTCACCATTCCCTACATCTGTACCTTTGAGATTTTACAACATAAACTACAAGACTGGGCTTCAAAATGAATTGGGCCTTCAGCTCTTTTTTTATACCTTGGTCTTCCTCATGAGAACACACTCAGACAGGCTGCTAACACAGAAAGCATGATGCAGTCACCTAGTCACTGCAGATAATGCTATTCTCTACCAGTGCAGCTGCCTTGCTGGCCATCACAGAAATATGAGCAATAAACACTTATTATTACATGCCACATAGATTTTGGAATTCTTTGTGTACAGCATTATTGGAGCAATAAATAACTGGTACAAGATATTTAACTGTTTATTGTTTAGCATTGACTACTTTGGTCATCAGAAACTATTTTTTCATTATAATACCTCCAAAAATATAGCATATTTCCATTTTTCTTAGTATTTTCCATATTACTTTTGATTTTTATATCTATATTCTATAAACTTCTTTATCCTGTATTGTAAACTCTTTCCATTAATTTCCTTAATCAAGTATAACGTTACTAATATTCACTTAGTCTTGCTTTGTAATTACTAAATGACTACATGCAACTGAATCCACTTTGTGACTCTCCATTTTACCCCACCAATTTCAAATTATTTTAATTATCATTATTTTAAAATAAATTCTAATACCTCATAAAACTACCTCACTCTATTTGAAGTCTTTCTAATTTATACATAACTATTTTTAGATTATTGTATAATACTACAGTTTGGCTTTCTTTTTTTCTACAACAAAAGAGAGGTTTGGGTCCAAAAGTCATTAACTAGACTAGAATTAGCCTTTCTGATATGTCAGAAATCCTCATACTAAAAAGAAAAATAAGTTGATAATGGATATAACCCAGAGAATTTGGGTAGCAATTAAAACAGATGACAATTAATAGGATAGTTACTCCCAATGTCTACTCCCCATTAACTTTCCACCATGAATGAATCTAAATGGCTGAACACTCCCCACCCCCTCCCCCCAATCTATAGAGTGCTAAGTGGAGAAGCGACAGACATTCAAAAAGGTAAAAGTCACATGGCTCTGATGAGATCATTAATCCCAGTAGGGAATAAAGAGAACACAATTCTTGGTAGCATACTGTATCCTATATGCAGTGGTTTACACACAGATCCAAACACTACTTGGCTTTCCTGTAAGAAAATATAAATTAGTAATCAAGTCCATATAGATCTCTTTCTACTTATGGTACAAAATAAAAATCACATAATGAACATGTATAAATATAAACTGTTGCCTTTTGAAAGTTCCTTCATTATCTAACTCCATAAAAGGATTAGCAACAATGAAAATAAGTGGGTAAGAATGTGTAATTTAAAAATGGGCAGAGAGAAAGCCCATTATGACTAAAACATGATGGCAAGTGACTTCACTTGCTTTTGGAAAATGACCTCATTATGACAACTAACTAACCAACTAGCTTCCAAAGCCACTAACAGCAGCTTACAAAGTCGCAGCTGTTACTTTTTCTAACAACTAAATGTTGATTTCATTTTTAAATGTCATTTCAAAAGAACTAATGATTTCTTCAAAGCACTGCAGTTTATGAGCAAGAATTATATTCAGGAGAATATAATGAGAAGCCTATGACTTGTTCAACAAAGATAATTATAAAGAATGACAGAACAATCAGTTAATAACCACTTGACTGTGCATTTGTGAACAGCAGCATACATATTTAGGAACAATGTAAATCATTCATGAATAAGACAATAAAACAAAAAAGGCTTATTCTGATCTTTAAGCAACATAAAAATCATTTAATTGATAAGACTAGGCGTAATACAGAATTTCTGATAGTTTATTTTCAAAAACAAATCAATATTTTAATATTTCTGGAAAAATTAAACAATGAAATTTAAATATAATGGAAGAAAATTGTCACTCAGCTAAAACACTTGTGTTTAATTCTCAGTTAAAATTCTTGTATTTTAGAGTTTATTATCACTCATTTAAAAGTTTTAAAATAGCCTTTAAATATCTAATATCTCTTGAACAAAAATAATTGATAATTAAATCAAATTATGGTACATCAGCACAACAGAACATCATTTGGTCATGAAGTATTACATTGTAGAGAATATTCATAGAGAACATAAAATGTTAATTATATGAAAAAATTCCAACCATTGAAGGAGGGTTTATGTGTGTATCTGTATGCATTTATATCAACACAGACATATATACAAGCTTTCATAGAGATAAAGCTTATCTCTAATCCAGAACTCTTACCAGACTCATATACAACTGCTTACTTGAAATTTATTTATCTGGGGCCAGCAAGCAGTGTGATGGTTAAGGGGCTGGACTCCTACAAGTCTGACTGTGGTTCAAGTCTTGGACCTGTTGACTTGCTTTCTCACTTTCCCTCTCTCTGGTGAGTGTACATGTCCTATGGTAAATTTTAAAATAATATTAAATTAAACCATTTTAAAAACTTATTTATCTGAAGGTACCTCTTAAGTAACATAACCAAACTCATCTCTAGCTCTACTTCTAGGACATACAGCTGATGGTGACTGCTATCCTTTCAGCTGTCAAGGACGACATGGAACCATTTTTAACTTTTCCTTTCCTTTCAAATCTCATGTCCAATCTCTCTGCAGAACTTTTTGACTTTATTAAATACATTCAGAATCAGTCAAGTCTCATCACCTCTTCTACTGCTATCATCCTAGATCAAGTGACTTCTCACTTTTATTAATTCAATTGCCCCCTGACAGGTCTCTATCCCCTACTCTTGTCCCTACTTCAGTCTATTTTCAACACAGCAGTAAATGATCCTTTTGAAACTAAAGTCATGTCACCCCTTTGCTTAATATAGGCCTGCAATGGTTCTCTGCTTTACCAAACAAAAGCAAAGTCCTTATACTGATATACAAAGCTCTAGATAGGAAACCCCTAACATGTCTCTGGTCTCATCCTCAACGACATTCCCATGGAATCCCCACTTATGCCATTAGAACACATGTTAGAGAAGCTAAAGTAGAAATTAACTTTGACATAAAAGTAGACTAAGGGAACAGATGCACAGATTATTGTCCTCAAAGCAGTGGAGGACTTCAGGATAATATAAGTATAATCTTTATCATCTACCTCCCAGCCTCATCACCAACCAATTCTTCACATATACTGGCTAAGTGAAGTGCCAAGTATACAACCTGCAGTTCCCTCATAAAGACCATGATCTCTCAAACATCTACAGTACTACTTATGGATGTTCCATCTCTTAGGAGTGTCCTCTTGGTGTCCCCTCAACTACGACCACTTATTCCACAACTCCCTCCTTCCCCCTGGGCCAGGACCTTCAGGAATCCTGAGATACAGCATAGCACAGTGGTTAAGAACACAGATTTTTGCGGCCAAACTGTCTAGAATTGAATCCCTGCCGCGAACCAGATGAAATCCTGTCTTGTCTCGGCAAAGTCCTATTTCTCTGTGCCATAGTTTCCTTGTCTACAAACTGTGGATGTTATGAAGATATTTCATAAAGTTCATGGAAAATGTGTATAATGAAAAAAAATTTAAAAAAACTATGTAGGCTGGTCTATGGCCCAGTGGTAATGGACCCAAGTCACACAAGGCCAACAGCATGGTTTGAATCCTGACCCTGGAGGCTTAGAAAACATACTGGCGCATGTGTGTGGCAATAACCGAAATTTTTCTGCACCAAAATAAACTCACACTTTAATTCCATTTTCCCACAAACTTTCTTGAAGTCCCTGTAATGGCAGCTATTTCATAAAGTTGTTGAGATGTAAGTGAGTTAATTTATATAAAGCCTTACCAAGAGAACAAGCCCTATAAGATATGCATTAAGTGTCACTATCATTACTACCTGTTTTAAGATTCAGTTTAAGTATTTACCCAGCTCCACTCAGGCTGATTAGCTCATGTGCCATCCTCCCACTGCTTTGCTCACCCATTTACATCACTTAATACATTCTAATGTCCTTTTATCCACTCTGTATTTCCAGCACTAAGCACAACTGCCACCATATTGCATACATAAGAATATTAATTTAGTAGGATGAATGAACGAAAAAGTGAAATAATAAGAAAAGAATGATTCCAAGTCATTTCAGGAAATATATTAATGAGTGTATATATAAATTGTAAAAAAAAAAAAAAAAAGAAGAAGAAAAAAAGGAACCAGGTTAAGAAAACAGGTAAGAGTTAAAATACCTAGCTATTTAGGTGTGTGTCTGAGAATACCGGAAAAAGGCACTGTTTTGTTTTGTCTTTTTCAACATAAAGGCATCATCTTGTCATCAATCTGTGTGGCCAAGGGCTTTTAGCCCAGAAAGGGAATCTTTTCCTAATTAATCTGCCAAGAAAGAACATTTTTCTCTGCTTCACAGAAAGTTGCCACATAGACTAATCTTGACTCCAAAATATGAATAGTTAGATGTCATAGAAATAGTACAGATACATATAGAACATAAACTACCTATTGCCTAATATATTCCAGGCCAGAAGGCAGAATGGAACATCAATTTAAATCTCTACAAAGGTGGTTTTGGGGCTACTCAAAAATTCAGTTCCAAGGCGGTCTACCTATGGTATTAAAATTCACATTTTTTTTAATTGCCAGTGGATGGGTATACCCACCAGAGATGAGAGAAAGAGAAGAGAAAGCACTTGTCAATGGGGCATGGTCACACTGTGATTCCTTCTCCTCCATTTCTCCATCCCCCTGAGGTCTTAAACACATCCCCAGATAAACCCAGTGTGTTTTTCTAGTCAGCATGGCCAAGATTTGAACTGCACTTGGCCAATGTGTGTTCTTGCTCCCTTAACCACTAGGCTATGGGGCTAGTGTCACAGATCACATTTTTAAAGAAATGAATAAAAAGAATAGATGATAATATGTTCGGCAAGTACATTCATTTTGCAATATCATCTTTTTTTGTGAAATCATCTTTTTTAAGAACCATTAAGTGTATATTAATTACCTTTAAGATAGAATATAGACAAAAGAGAGGAATCTATAGTCCTGCTAGATTCAGGACTATGGAAACAAACCACTGACAACTGAAACCTACAGGTTGCTTTAACCAACCATTCCTTTCACCAGAGAAAGTGACATCACACAGAGATCTGATGGATAAGAAGTAAACTAGGTACAGGGGTGGGGTAGCTCCAACAGTGAGAGTGACAGCTGAAAGTCCCAATTGGTAGCAAAATATAAAAATAAAAATAAAAAACAAAGTAAGCTTCTTGTCTCACCTTTTAGTCATTTCAATTAAGTTCCCTGATTATCCACTTCCAACTGACATCAGTCAGCCCACCTTTCTGAATTGGGCAGGATTCATCTATCCAGAGATTACAAAGAGTGAACGTCTTTGTTCTTTCTGTGCCTTATAGACTTGTGAGATAACAAGCTTGAATAAATTTGTCTATGATAGGTAACCAAATTTCCCCTAAAATCAGAAATAGTTCCTAAGAACTAAAGAGAGTGAGAGTAGGCAAAGAATATGAGCAAAAAAATTTAGGTATAAATACAGAATCACACTTTCCAATTACCAGTTTTAAAAAGTTGCTACTATCTCCTGTGCCTTACTTTTCAGTTGATTCTGAACACGTGAGAAGGAAGGAATATCATTTATGAATCCTCCTGAAACACGAACTGGTACTAGGGGTCCACTAAGGATAAGGGGGAAGCAAGTAGAGAACTGCGGACGGCCTCACCCAGAGCGGTAACAGGGATAAAAGATACGGGCAGAATACTGACATTATTTTATACCTTAAATAAACATTATTTTCTCCCATTTAACAATGTAACATGCTTTATAATAACAAACTGAAAAGTTAAATATTTCTCAATTTCTTTAACCAAAAATGGTTAACTTACTACTATCAACATCTCTCATAACCACAGAAAACTGGAAATAAAAATGTCTTAAAAAATTAAAAGTGAGAGGCCTCTGAAGCAGACATCTCTATCTTAAGTCCCCTGCCCAGCCAGGGACCTAGATCAGGGCTGATTTGGCCCTAGCCACAGCCACGGACTTCCAAGCTCATCTTCCAGGTTCAGAGCTAGAAAGGACAAGGGAACTGCAGGCCTCTTAAGGGTACATCTCCATCTGAAGCTCCCTACCTAACCAGGAACCTGGGTCATGGCTGATGCAGTCCTAGCCATAGCCGGGGGGACTTCCAAGTTCACCTCCCAGTTTCAGAGCTAGAAAGGTAGGTGGTTTTTTTCCTTTCTTTTACTAATTCTTTACTCTTCTTTCCCCACATAGGGCAGGAAAATTGCAGGCCTCTTAAGCACATACCTCTGTCTGAAGCCCCCTGCCCAGTTCATCTGCCACACAAGCATGGCTTGTCATTTATTTTTTTTTTTTTACTTTTCTCTCTTTCTCCCACCTTACAATCTAATTTTGCTGCTCAGCCTCCAACCCTACAGGGATTAGACAGGTGGAGGTTTTTAGCAGCTAAACATCTAAACATTGTGACTCTGAGGAATCCTTGCCAGCAAGCCCAACCCACTACACTGAACAACCACCAAAAGGGGAGAAACTCCTCTTCACAAATCTCAACTCAAAATTCCTCCTAGGGGTACCACATTGCAAACCACAGTAGAAGAGAGATATAGGCAGGGATCAGCAGTTAGCGTAATGGCTATGTCGCTCAACTCTCACGTAGCTGACCGCGGTTCGAGTCCCGGACCCAGTGGCTTAAGCTCACACCAGGTGCATGCGTGTGAGTGCCCAAGATCCTGAGAGGAGAACGGAAGAGAAGATATTGCGATGTGGCCATCCCCCCTGGGGGGGGGAGTATGACTTCTCGCTTTCTATCTCCTGCCCCTCTTTCGGGCGAGCATACGCGCCTTAAAGCAAAAACAAAAAAAAAAAAAAGAAAAGAAAAAGATGAGAGATATGGACAAAGAAGCACAACAAAGGGATGAACATGAGCTCACAGCTGCAGAAACCCCCAACAAATATCAGACAAGAGCCTCAATTATAAGAATACCAGGAAATTCACCTCCAACAAGGGAACATAGTAACTCATCTCCAATTATGAAAAAAAGGAAAAAGAAAAAAAAGAATTTTCCAAAATGTAAGAAAAAGAATTCAAAATATTCATGGTAGTAAAACTCTATGAGAGGGGCCAGCAGGTGGTGTGGTGGTTAAGGTGTTGGACGCTCCAACACAGGTGACCATGGTTCAAGTCCTGGACTGGGTGGCTTGCTTTCTCACTTTCTCTCTGTCTCTGTCTCTCTCTCTGGTGAAATTAAAATGAATGAATGAATAAATGAGTAATTAAAATTAAATAAATTATTCTCTAAAATATAAAAAAGGAAAAAACTCTATGAGATACAAGAAAAAACAGACATTGAACTCCAAAATATGAAGAAGTCCTTTAATGACTTGGAAAAGAAAGACAACATAAAAAAGAAACAAAATTTCTAGAGATGAAAACTGTAATGCAAGAGATCAAAAACTCTTTTCAAAGTATTAAGAGCAAATTAGACCATACAGAATGCAGAATCTCTGATCTGAAAGACAAAATGTCTGACTTAAATAAAAGCACCAAAAAGAATGAAAAAAGAATCCAAAAAATAAGGACAACATACAAGAAATACTAGACACCATTAAACACCTAAATATTTGAATACTACATGTTCCAGAAGGTGAAAAATCAGACAAGGGCATAAAAGATCTATTCCATGAAATACCTGCAGAAAATTTTCCAAATTTAGAGAAACATTCAGACATTCAAACTCAAGAAACACAAAGGACCCCAAATAGAGTCAACATAAGAATATCCTCTCCACAGTATATCATAGCCGGATGGTAAAAATCTATTAGACAAGATTCTAAAAATGGCAAGAGGGAAACATCAAGTCACCCACAAAGGTAATCATATTAGGCCAAAATCAAACCTCTCACCTGAAACAATGGAGGAAAAAAAAAGAACATTATATAGTACTAAAAAGGGCTAATTCATCAAGAAGATATAGCACATAAATATCTATGTACTGAACTTGGGAGCACACAAATACATGAAGGAAAGACCACTAGAACTACAAGGAGAGATTAAGACTGCAACACACTAATCATGGGGAATCTCAACAGGTTACGTAGACAAAAACTAAGCAGAGAGATACAGGTCCTAAACGATACCATAAATCAAAAGGACTTGACAGACATCTATAGAACCTTCCACAACATAACATTTATTTTTCTGACCTCCACATGGAACCTTTTATTTTTTTTATTTTTATTTTTTTTTGAGAGAGATTTTCGCTATAGGGCGCATGCGCTCACCAGACAGACAGAGACATAGAGACAGAAAGCGAGAAATCACCCGGGGGGATAGTCACGCCGCAATCCCTTCTCCTCCATGCTCCTCTCGGGATCATGGGCACGCACGCTCACGCGCCCGGCGTGAGTTTTAAGCCACAGGGACGCGAACCGCGGTCGACTATGTGGGAGTCCAGCAACATAGCCATTACACTAACTGCTGGTTCCCCACATGGAACCTTTTTGAAGATGAAAATGATAGGGCACAAAACAAATCTTTACTAATTCAAAGGCATAGAAACTATAACCAGCATCTTCTCCAAGCTGAACATAGAAACTATAACCAGCATCTTCTCCAACCTGAAGGAATTAAAGTTGAAATTAACTTCAGAAAGAAACCTGAAAAATACACAAACATAAAGAAACTACACAACCTACTCCTAAATTACTTCAAAACCACTGAAGAAATTAAGACTGAAATCAAATGATTCCTTGAAACCAACAACAATGAGTACATGAGTTTCCATAGTCTATGAGACACAGCAAAAAGCAGTCACAAGAGGAAAATTCATAACAATTAGTGCACATAAGAGAAAGATAGAAAGGTAGCAAATAGACAACCTAAAAACACAACTCAGGGAACTGGAAAAACAACAAAATGCCAGGAGAAAAGAAAATAATAAATATTTGAGCAGAAATAAATGAAATAGAAAATAAACAAACTGTACCCAAAAAAAGCTATGTAGTCTTTTCAAATAACTAAAATCCATTTCTTTGAAAAGATTAACAAAATTGACATACTATTAGCTAGACTAATTAAGAAGGAGAAAGAAACCAAATAAATCAAATTCACAAAGAAACGACCAATATTACAACAGATAAAACAGAAATACAAAAGATATTAGAGAATACTATAAGTGACTATACAGTAGCAAACAGGAAAACCTGGTTGAGATTGATAAATTTCTGGACCAAGATTGAATCAGGAATACATAGAAAGCCTCAACAAACTCCTATAAAGCAATGAGTGAGATTAATTCAGCAATAAATAACCTCCCAACAAAGAAAAGCCTAGGTCCCAATGGATACACATCTGAATTCTACAAAACTTTTAGAGAAGAGGTAACCCCCATACAACTCAAACTATCTGCAAAGATTCAAAAAGATGGAACCCTCCTAAATTCATTTTATGATGCCTCCATCACTCTCCTCTCCAAAACAGACAAGGATATAACAAAAAAGGAAAACTACACACAAATATCTCAGATGAATACAGATGCAAAAATTCTCAATAAGATACTAGCAAATAATTTCTAACAACACATTAAAAAAAAAGATTATACACCGTGGTGTAGGCTTTATTCCTGGGATGCAAGGGTGGCTCAACATACAAAAAACCATAAATGTAATATACAACATTAACAGAAAGAAAGATAAAAAGCATATGATAATATCAATTGATGCAAAAAATTTT
>NW_006159732.1:1450665-1462825 GCF_000334495.1 Tupaia belangeri chinensis
GGCTTAAACTCACGCCAGGCACGTGTGCGTGCATGCCCAAGATCCCGAGAGGAGAATGGAGGAGAAGGGATTGTGGCGTGACCATGCCTCCTGGGGGTGGGGGGTGATTTCTTGCTTTCTGTCTCTGTCTCTCTCTGTCTGTCTGGCAAGCGCATGTGCCCTATAGCAAAAACCTTAATTAAAAAAAAAAAAAGACTCTCAGCAAAATTGGAATAGAAAGGACATTTCTCAATACAATAAAAGTCATCTACGACAAACCCATAGCTAACACTATACTGAATGGGGAAAAGCTAAAAGTTTTTCCACTAAAAACTGGAACACAACAAGGATGCCCACTTTCTCCACTTCTTTTCATTATAGTACTGGAAATCCCTGACAATGCAATCAGACAAGAAAATAAAATAAAATGTATTCAAATAGAGAAAGAAGGGGTAAAATTATCTCTATTTTCAGATGGTATGATGATGTACATAGAAAGCCCAAAAGAATCTGTAAATGCTCCTTAAAGTGATAAATACAGTAAAGTACAAGGATACGAAAACAACATACAAAAATCTATAGCATTTCTATACATTACCAACAAGCAGACTGAGGTAGAATCAAAGAAAGCAATCAGATTTACAATAATCACAAAAAGTATAAGGCACCTAAAAATAAATCTAACCAAAGAAGTCAAAGATCACTACAAATAAAACTATGAAAAACTAAAAAAGAAAATTGAAAATCACAAGGATACGAAAACAACATACAAAAATCTATAGCATTTCTATACATTACCAACAAGCAGACTGAGGTAGAATCAAAGAAAGCAATCAGATTTACAATAATCACAAAAAGTATAAGGCACCTAAAAATAAATCTAACCAAAGAAGTCAAAGATCACTACAAATAAAACTATGAAAAACTAAAAAAGAAAATTGAAAATCACACAAAAAAGTGGAAAGACATCCCATGTTCTTAGAGTGGAAGAACATAATCAAAATGTCGAGTCTACCCAAATTAATATACATGTTTAATGTGACAGATCTAGAAAAGACAATCATAGAATCTGACTGGAATCATAAAAGATCACATATGGTCAAAGCAATGCTGAGCAAGAAGAGTGAAGGAAAAGGCAATTTCACTCCATGACCCCATAATATATTAAAAACTGTGATAATCAAAACAACATGGTACTGGCACAAAAACATACATGTAGACAACTAGAACGGAGTATAGACCCAGAAATAAGCCCCAAAACATAAAGCCAATTGATTTTTGATAAAGGGCACCAGAGAATCCAGTGAGGAAAAGAAAAATCTCATCCACAAATGGTGCTGGAAAAACTGCTTATACACCTGCAGAAAGATGAAACTGGACCCTTATCACTCAACACTAATAAAAATCAACTTCCAAATAAGATCAAAGATGTAAAACTAAGTAAGACTTCAAACTATAAAACTACTGGAGGAAAACATCAGGGAAACTCTTGGAGACATCAGAATAGGCAAAGACTTCTTAAATAAGACTCCCAAAGCACAGGCAATAATCCCAAAAATAGACAAGAGGGGTTATATCAAATTAAAAAGCTTCTGCATGGCAAAATAAACAATAGAGTGAATTGACAATGCACGGAGTGGGAGAATATATTTGCCTCAGATCCTCAGATAAGGGACTGATAACCAGAATAAACTGGAAACTCAAGCAGCTCACTCTTCACCAAAAAAATAAAATAAAATAAAATCAGCCCAATTAAAATATGGGCAAATGAGCTGAACAGACAACTCTCTAAGGAAGATATATGAACAGACAAAAAGCCTATGAAAAAATGCTCAATATCCCTTATGATAAGGAAGATGCAAATCAAAACCAAAATGAGATACCACCTAACCCCAATCAGAATGATTAAGATGAAAAAAATAAAGAATGATATGTGCTGGTGAGGCTGTGAAGAAAAGGGAATTCTCGTATACTGTAGGTGGAAATTTAAGTTAATATAGTCACTGTGGAGAATCCTATGGAAATCATGTTAGGGGTTTCCCCTTCTCTTAGTTTCTCTTCTCTTACTCTTTCTCTCTCACTGAAGAAAGAAGCTTAGAAGACACATCATATACAAAAAGAAAAAGATCATTTGTTAAAATTCCTTTTTTTTTTTTTGGTGTTAGTAGTTAAAATTCTTTTTTTAAAGAATTACTTTACGTAACTGTATTTATTTAATTAAATTTGACCAGAGAGGGAGACCGAGAGAGAGAGAGAAAGAGAGAGAGAGAAAGAGAGAAAGCAAGCCGCCAAGTCCAGGACTCAAACCAGTTAGCCAAGTGGGAGTCTAGCATCCTTAACAACCATGGCATCTGCCGGACCTAGTAGTTAAAATTCTTAAGATGATCATTTTTTTATGTATATTCAACTATATTTAACTATTTTTATATAAAAACTATATCAGTTAAAAAAGGGGAGGAGGATAAGTTATTGCCAGGGAATAAGAGAAGTAATGAACAGGTGTCACACTGGGGATTTTCAGGGAACTGAAACTGTTCTATAAGATACTGTATTACTGGATACAAGACAACAGCATTTTCCAAATATAGAATTGCACAACACAAAGAATGAATTCTAATGTAAACTATGGGCTCTTGGTTAAAAACGTATCAGGTGCAAGCAGGTGGCATAGTGCTGAAGGCACTAGATTCCCATGTGGCCAACCACTATTCATGTCCCTGACTTGGTGGCTTGCTTTCTCACTTTCCCTCTCTCTTTCTCTGTCTTTCTCTGGTGAATGCACATGCCTCGTAGCAAATTACAAAATAATAATGATGATGATAAATATAATTAAATAAACAGTTCTTTTTAAAAAAATGTATCAATATTGGTTCATCAACTATAACAAATGCAGGACTTCAGTGCAAGAGGTTAGTAACAGAGGAAACTGAGAGCTGTAGGATATAGGATAGGGTTGTGGGAACCCTACACTATCTACTCAATTTTTCTGTCAATTTAAACAATATTAAAAAGCAATCTGTTGAGGTCAGCAGGTTCAAGTCCCAGATCTGGTGGTTTAAGAATCATGCCACACACAGTACATGTATACCTAAAATTCTAGCAGAATGGAAAAGAGATTGCGGTGAGGTCATCTTACCGGTGGGGGTGGGGGGGTATTTTTCACTTTCCCTCTCTCTGTCTCTCTCAGGTGAATACATGCATCCTATGACAAAATAAATAAATAAATAAGAGGTCAGCTGTTGGCCTAGAGGTTAAGGGGCTGGATTCCCACATGCTAACTGTAGTTTAAGTCTCAGGCCTAGAGGCTTGAAAATCATGCCAGGTACTAGTGCATGTGTCCCCAAAATACCAAGAGAACAGAGAAGGGATTGCAGTACAGCCATCACCCCATGGGATGATTTCTCACTTTCCCTTTCACTGTGTCTGTTTCTTTCCAGTGAGTGTGAGCACTCCATGGCAAAAACCTTTAAAAAAAAAAAAATGTATCTTTTAACCTGTTTAAACAGTTCTTTCTGACACTCCAATAAACTTTATAAAGAGTTCATGCAGTAAATAGCTAAATAACAATTCTATAATATATACCAAGTACATAAAATAATACACATATTCTTTTTAAAATATGCAAACTTTAGAATGTCTCAAATTTTTTTCAAGTTTTTGCTATAGTGTTCACGTGCTTGATGGAGAGAAACAGAGAAAGACAGAGTAAGGGCCAGCAAGTGGCATGGTGGTTAAGGTGCTGGCCGACAGCAGTTAGAATTCCGGACCTGACAGTTTGCTTTCTTGCTTTTCTTTTTTCTATCTCTGTGTCTCTCTCTAGTCAAATTAAAAAATAGTAACAACAAATGGAAATAAATCATTTTTAAAAATTATCATAGATAATATAAATGAACAATGTGAATTATAAAATGATAAAGTCAGTTCGTTTATATAGATGTATGTCTCATTTACTGAACACCTTAAAAACAAACTCTAGATCAGGAGTTTATTTGTTCTTTCATTTGTTCTTTTCCAATAAAAATACATAAAGATGGATACCTTTCTTGCCCAGTAGTAATCATCATTAAATAAATAATACCCAAGGTCTACCCAAATTAGGTGACTTCTAGGAGCTATTATGTCCAATGGTGGATGCAATGAATATTTCCAGAGATTAAGTAAAATCAGGTGATGCTTAGCAACACCTGACAAGTGAATCATTAGGCAACTTCAATCTTGTATAAACATCATAAAGTGTACTTACACAATCCTACATAGTATATAGCCTACTACACACCTAAGCTATTCATCTTAAGGGGCCACTGCTGTAATTGTCATTATTGATCAAAATATTATGTATGTATAATTGTAATACCAAAAACAACTTAATTTTTTTCTACTCAGAATGAAATTTAAATGTGGCTAAAAAAGAGAGAAAATAACTGATCACAATTACTAATAAAATTCTGTTTAAATATTTTATGCATGGGCATTAAACCCAATGAATTCTAAAAGCAGAAAAATATCTGTGGGTAAAAGGTACAGTAATCTGGGGTAGGCAAGTGGTATGGTGGTCAAGGACGAGTCATGGACCTGGCAGCTTGCTTTCTCACTTTCTCTCTTCTCTCTGAGTCCCTCTCGGGTCACATTTAAATAAATAAATAGATAGATAGATAAATAGATAGATAGATAGGTACAGGAATCCTAACATCATATTATTAATAATGAACAACTAAATAAATTAAATTTATGATACCTTGACAGTAGACTACAATCAAAATTATTTACTAGTATTCCAACCTCATTACCCTAAAAGGATTTGAGGGTGGATTATAACCATATACAACTACATGATCCAAGATGAACTTGCACTACTCAAATCAAGACATGATCTTTCACTGAGAAAGCAAGCCACCAGGTCCAGGACTCTAACTGTGGTCAGCTATGTGGGAGTCCACCACCCTTAACCACCATGCCACCTGCCAGTCCCTAAATTTGAAATTTTGAAAGATGAGATTTAAGGCTTCATCTTTCAGAATTAACTGTTTAAGTTGCAAAGTAATAAAATGAATGTCTGTATAGCCTTTCCCTAGACTCATCAATTAACATTTTGGCACATTTGTTTTCATTTAAGCATGTTCTTAACTTCATAACCATAGTTCATTGTGCACCTCTTTTAAGAATAAGGATACTGGGGCCAGCAGATGGCAGAGTAGTAAAAGCTGGACTCCCGAACATGGCCAACTGCAGTTCAAGTCCTGGACTTGGTGGCTTGAAACTCACACAGAGTGCATGTGCATGCATGCCCAAAATCCTGAGAGGAGAGTGGAGGAAAAGAGACTGTAGCATGGCATCCCCCTGTGGCGTGATTTCTCACTTTCTCTCTGTCTATCTGGTTAGCCCACACGTCCAATAGCAAAATATCTCTCCAAGGAAAAAAAAAATAAAGGACTAAGAACACTTTCCTACGTAAGCACAATAACATCATCACATCTAATAAATATTTCATGCATCAACATCTAATCCATATTCAAATTTTCTCAAATATTCTAAAACTGACTTAACAATCTACGTCATTTTTCAACTTAATAGTCAATCAGGAAGAGCTGATTTCTGCAAAGCAAAGATCGAATCTTTCTTTAAACAGCCTATTTGTATATACTATGTTCTCTCCTCTTTCCATAAATTTGTTCTCTGGAAAAGCTGTAAGAACATAATTCTTTCTTTCCAAAACCATTCAATAATGGAAGGCTATTACAATAAATGTAGGGACAAACTGGACTTCCAATTATCTCTGCAGATTCTGTTTTCCCTGTGAAACTAACTAGAACAAAATTGCAATCTTTTTTTTTTTTTTCTCCTGCTATGGGTACATGCACTCACCAGAGAGAGAGAAAGTGAGAAATTACCCACCAGGAAAGATGGCCAAGTCACAATCCCTTCTCCTCTCTTCTCCTCTTGGGATTCTGGGATGCACACACACACATGCTCAGTGTGTTTTTCAAGCTGCTGGGTCAGAAATCAAACCTCGAAATCAGCCAAATGGGATCCAGTGCTCCAATTACCACGCCACCTGCTGGCCCAAAACTGCAATCTAATCACAGATGGTTATAATTTATTATAATTATATACCTAAGTAATATTTATTAATCAAAGTCAAAAATCTTGTAACCTGCTAGGACTTAAGACATCTTCATCTTTTATCACTAATAATAAGAAGCATGAACAATTATCCAAATATGAGAGATTTTTCAACAGTTTATGTAAACATCTATTATGAAAAACTATTCATGGATTTTTGAAGTATTTTGCACCAAAATTACCTCAGATTTTATTCTCATGTTTCCGTAAACTTTTTGAATTTTGTATACCATTTTATGAAAAAAATATGTTCTAAGTCTAAAGAGTGTTCTTTTCTTGCCACTTGAAAAAAAAAAATTTTAGAAGACTAAAAATACTCTCTTATAAATGTACAGTCAATTTTATAGTTCATTTAGTTAACTTTTAAACATTCCATAAAAAAACTGGATAACTTGCATATTATGCCCATGCGTTAAGAAACTGACTTCTTAGAAAATTTGTTTTAATGCTTTTGAATATCTAATAAAGTGTAAAACTTATATTTTAAGTAGTGCTTTATTATATCAATATTATAAAAATATATACTTTTAAATAAGAACCACAAATTCTTCTTAATGTTAATATAATTAAAGTAGCATATGAGTATTTTAACATTCTCTCCTAACATCTTTAATCTTAAAAGTTCAAATTGCAGCAATTTTTCACTGCTAAATTGTCTGAGAAATTGAGATTTCCAAAGGGAATACTGTCAAATTTATAAAAACAAAAGTATTCTAGTGCTTCATTTTCAATATATTTTCTATACTGTTAATTATGCCTGAACTCAGAGTATTTTCCAGCATAAATTATACACAGGCTTAACAAACAGACCTAAATCTGCAATTCCCCTTACTGAAACCAATGAAAAATCTATACACAGCAACGAAACTGGCATGCAAATAAAAGGACTGTCAAGACATGTATTCCTAAAAATAAGCCTACAATAACTATTTTAAAGGCTGTGTGTGGTCTCACCCATATATTTTGGCAAGATGCACTTTCTCCAACCACAGTTAGATTCATCCAGAAGCAGTGGCACTGGAGAGCCTCTGTCTCACCTGTCAAAGTTGAAGAACGTTGTTCCAAAGACCACCATGAGTACATGGAGAAAAGCCACGGCCCTGCAGCTGTTATTGATAAGCAGTTTCTAAAGGAGAAAACCTTCCAACAATTAAGCAAATTATACTTAACGGAGATAAGAACAGACAATGATATTCACGCTTAAATAATGAAATGATAATTATTCTGCCAATAAGACATTGACAATTTATAAACCGGAATACTCAGAGGGCATCTCCCATAAATAATGTTAACGTACAGTCTTTTCAATTCTTCCTCTAATAAACTTTCAATATATTATTTATCAATTCAAAATCTCCATCATGTTCCCCTATTTAAACCTTAAACAACCTCCTTTATAAAACCTCAAAACTCATCTAAATTACCAAGGTACTAAATTCATCAAAACTGCTGAAGTCTGACAGCTAAGAGCACAGTAGATTAAGATTTATAAACGGAAACCCTAAATATATTAAAACCTGCTTTTTTAGAAGATGCCTTACCATCTTTCTCAACCACATTATAAAAATGGTTCATACTTTGCTTTAGACTAACCTCCCTACAGTAAGGCATATGGAATGATTGGGTAAGCTATAGAGAGATTAGACAGATTAACATAGATAAAAAGCAAGAAAAACAATTACTTGAAACAAAGTATGTGTCAGTGGACAATTCAAGCTTCATCCCTAATCTAGAAATAAAAGCAACTAAAACTATAAATAAATACATCTGGTTACATAAAAAGCGTAGGTAATCACAACGAATATCTCAAAATTTAACTTGTTTTTCCTTTTAGATGGCAATATCCTCTAACTCTATTTAATACTAAAAGGACTGAATTGAAGAAGAGCAGGGGCTGCCCTTTTGTACCTTTTCCAAGCAAAATAATATTCAAAAGGTTCTCATTTAAAGACAGTTTCACCCACAACCAAGTCCCACAGCACAAAGCAAAGTTACAGCAGTGCTCTCATGTGTTATGATGTCCCACAGTCTCACTTGCTTTAGTCTCTAAGTACAAAGGTCCTAAGAAGATCAGTTTCATTTTTCCCTAGATACCTTAACTAGCATAGTTGGGATGTTATTTTTCTTTGGTTTTGTCAGTAACATGTTTGATATAAATTTTATTAAGTGGTAGTATATGTAACATTGCATTGTGGGTAGTAGTTTCCTGCTTTAATCTTGCCACATCCTCTGCTGTCACATGAGCATGTTTCTCATATTTTCTAAAAGTCTGAGCCATTTTTTTTATTCTTACGAAAATGACAGCATTAGAAGATGAACTGTTCTATTAATTACAAGAAACATCTACATTAAACAAGTACCAATCACTCTGCACTCCAAAGAATCAAGTAATCATCATAATTAAAGTGTTAATGTCATGTGAAACAATGTGTTAAAGTAAATTACCATAAAAGAAGCAAGGAACAATTAAAAATAGTTAAAAGAAAGAAAATCTCTGTAATCAAATGCCAGTACTACCCAACAAATGAGGTGTAATATATCAGGATATAACAAATTGCAATGAATGTTAAGAGCTTTAAATCTAACAGGTATTCAATGAGGATTAATGTTGATATACCCTATTAGAACCTTACCATCTGCTTTGAGACTGTATAGATATGCCAAAACAGAAAAACCAAAGGAGAAACCAAAGGAGCCTGGAAAGGAGGAGATAGGGGGAAAGGGAGAAGGAGAAAGGGAACCAGAGAGAGATTGAGATTGATTTAGTATTTTCTCTTCTGACATCCAATTTCTATGGAATCTCACATTTAGGGAGTTAACTGCCAACAAGTTGTTCAAACAGCCAAGGAATAGATACCCAATTGGATTTTTACATTATCTAATTTAACAAGGAAAAAATAGAAAAAAGTGCTCTCATTACAAAAAGTACCATAAAATAAGACCCTGTACACACAACCAGACAAATGTATATGCAGTATACACAGACATATACCCTACTACAAGAAAGTGAAATTAATCTCATTATTATCATTTAAAATACAAACCTAAACATATTTTACTAAAACAAAAAAATTCAAGTCATCAATACAAGGACCACTGGATGCTATGTAAGCATAAACAACTATATATCAAATCTGAAACAAGAAAAACTCAAAAAAAATTTGTTATTTAACAAGTTAAAATAAATTAAGAAAATTCCTTGCTAAAGCCGCATATTCGGAACATTTTAAGCCAAACTAGTAAATTATAGTTTATAAAATTCTTATAGCAAATCATTGTACCTATTACTTTCAATCAAATAAAAACATAATAGTAGCAAATTAAAGTCTAAACCAATCCTAAAAAGACATACACATGAGCCTAACATGGATAAAGTAAAAATACTGTATTAAAATACAATTAGTTGAGAAAAGAAAAAAAAATCAAAAGGTAACCATGAAGATACATATAGGACTTAAAATACTTACACTGTTATATTCTAAATGTCTTGGTTTTAAAAAGTTCTACAAATTTTAACAAACTTTATTGAACACAAAGTAAGAGGAGATACAATCTCCTTGATTTTTTATAACTGATTTCTAGTTTTCTAGTTCAAAGCTATATTTCCATGGTATGACAGTACATAATATATACAATAGATCTAAATTTGTTGCCTAGTTCCACACAGCAAATACTAACAATTCCCCCCAAAAGGATGCAGTTTTAAGGGCCTTTAAAAAGCAAAACAAAACCAAAAAATCTGTGGTTTCCATTTTTTATTATTAGCATGGTATAAATCTACAAATCAAGTGCTCTACTTATAATTTTTCTGAATCAGTCTCTCTACCAAATATAGTAGGCCATTTCTAATGAAAAAATACTACCAATTATCAAATGTATACCAGTTATCACTGCTGTTTTAAAATTTTTACCATGAAGTGATATTTGCTCCAAAGAGGATTTATTTCAATTTGGGGGAAATAACACATGTGTACAATGAATACACAATACTGAAGTACAATATTTCACTATATGTCTCCTGCCACAATCTGATGGGCCTCACAATGAACAGAAAGGGAATATTCAACAATAGCTACTAAACTCATACAATTAAGAGTGTGATTCTGACCCTAAGATTACACGCGGGAGAGTCACCTGCAAAAAGGGAACAAACAGTTAAAAGACAAATAGATGTTAAAAATTATTCAAATTTATATCAGGTCAATTTGGAGGGCCAAGGCATACATAATAAAAAAAATTCAAGGAGCAGAACATTCAACAAAAACTTGAGATTGGAAGATGTGTTAGAGACTCTTGATGTAGAAACTATTAACTCATTTTAAAAGAATCAAACCATTTGTTTACCATGTTATATAGCAGCTAGCTGTATTTTTTTCAGTTGCCTGATTCTGCTATTGTAGTATGGACCTTTGGAAACTACATAAATTATATGGACAAAACCCTCCTTTTATTTAAATACTGATTAGAGATATAGATCACTTTAGTTATGAAACAGAAAAACTGAGTACATTTTTTCTCCTTTGCATAAATCACTACAAATTAAAAGCTTTTACTTTTCCATGTTCAACACATTTACATGTACAATAACGCATAATAAATCTATATTTAGAATAAAAAATTAAAATGTATCTCTGGCTATCACTAAAAGTTTATTCTATAAAAGTTCTGGACCCCTGAATAAAAAAGGATTAAAATCATACCCATGACCTTCCAGTGTTTGGGAAAATCAATTTTTTTGGTAAAGAAACTGATGAACATGTTTGTACAGTTATTTTTATCTAATACAAACCAAAAGCAGATAATGACCTGTGCTAGGAAGAACACACGCAGGATTATTTTAGTTCTAACACCCTTCTGAGTGTTTTCCCAGGCCTTACCCATCGTACACCCCACATAATCTCTCGCTGTTCAGTGTCTCCGCCCACCCCCCAGTCAGTTACTTCACGCCACTCCTAGTTACTATCACACTGGGAAGAAGTCTAACATGCAAATTTAGAGCGGCATGAATAAATGGCAAAAAATGCCTAAAAAATTGGACTGTTTGTCTTTATAATTTTTGTGGAAAAATACCCTATCACTCCCAACTGATGAAAACAGGAAGCTCTATTCACAAATATAAAATTCGCTGCCTATGATATATAATCATCCTAATAAGAAAATGAGTTCTATACATACATGTCCAAAGGGGTAAAAAAAGTAGTTTCCCAAAGATGTTTCCAATTTTCTTCTGAATCAGAATTAGCAAATCGAGACGACTAACATACTCTGTCTGTGTGTATTATTCCTTACTACACACAGCATTTTGTAATTTATTTCAAAGCTCTCATTATAAACAAAAAAATACAGCTTCTGTTAACCCACTCCATTCTGAGCTCAAAAAATCTAATAGTGAGCACTCAATATTATAACATAAGGATTTTGCTTTATATGTATTTAAGATTTGCAACTGAAAGTTCTGTAATGTCCAAATGAACTGCTTCAAGAATTTTACAAAATGAATACATTTCCTTGGAAGATAAAATTTCTTAAAATCATAAAGAAAATTAAGGCTCATCAAAAAAATTATTCTAGCCAATGATTTTTAAAGACTATCAAACTATGAGAAAGGTATACACAATACAAAAGACACTAATAATGTTTAATCTTTATCATAGGAGCTGCCATTTAATATTGATAATAAACTAGACAGACATGATTTAATATTGTAAAGAAATCCCCAGACTAACACTTCCATGACAGCCAATTACAGTCATGCCCAGCAAGCAGTTGCAACCAGACCTTAAGAAAGGTAAACTGTTTTACAATGAGTTACAGATTCACAAGTTCAAGAAGACAAGAAAA
Source organism: Tupaia belangeri chinensis (assembly GCF_000334495.1). Taxonomy (NCBI): domain Eukaryota; kingdom Metazoa; phylum Chordata; class Mammalia; order Scandentia; family Tupaiidae; genus Tupaia; species Tupaia belangeri. The sequence continues at coordinate 1,462,606 of NW_006159732.1, forward strand.
AGGAAAACAGAAGGAATCCAGCAAATATGAAGCAGACCCCAGAACGTGATACAATCCAAAGATGTAAATTATTGTAAATCATCACTGTTGTTCAGAATTTCACACAGCCTCTTGAGCCAATTTTGCTCACTTTTCCACAGACACAATAATGAACTAAAGGGAGGAGGCAAAACAAAAAGATGGGGGGGGGGGGGGTGGGGGGGGGGGGGAAAAAAGAAAG
>NW_006159732.1:1463517-1489269 GCF_000334495.1 Tupaia belangeri chinensis
TTGGAGGGGTGTGGTATAAAGGAAAGCCCTTAACTGCAGAGCTTTGCTCTTCAAATGCTTAACCTTACAGGAGCTTGGGCTCCTTCAGCATTTGTATTCTATCCAAATCCTCATGAGTCACAAAAAATTAAAAAGCTATATCCTTCTGGATGCCAGGAAAGGCCTTACCACAAGCCTTTTGTCAGAGAGAGAGAGAGAAAGAAAGAGAGAGCAAGAGCAAGGGGGAAAAGCCACAGTGGTAGGCAGTCCCACTTTACTTTGAGTACTGTGAGGTCACAAACCACATGATTCTGTCTCTCCAGTAATAGTGCTTGCAAAAAAAGGAGTTTTAAAGCTTTTGCTTTTTTGGATTGTGTGAATGCTTCATTCGCCTCACAAACAACCACAGAACCACAAGTGCGGTGCAAACTTTCTCCAGGAGAAGAGCAAGAAGTCTCTGGTTTTTAAATGGTTAATCTCCGCAGGTCACTACCAGCCACCGAGACCAACAGAGTCAGTGAGTGCTCTCTAACCACAGTCTATGCAGTAATAGTAGGTCCTTCAAATATTTGCTCATTTTCTTTTTGTTTTGTTTCCTTGCTTTTCACATGTTACCAGCTACATAATTTCTTGACAGAAAAAAAAATAAATATAAAGTCTATGTACTCCAGGCATACTGTAAAACTAAAACAAGGTTTGGGTATGGTTTGTATTTTCAGTTTAAGGCTGCAAGCAGTATTTACAACAGAGGGTACAAGTTCTATCTGAAAAAAAGGAGGGACTATGGCATCAAACAGCCTCTTCAGCACAGTGACACCATGTCAGCAAAACTTCTTTTGGGGTAAGTGTTATCATATTTTAAAGTCCTATAAGATATATATACCTGTTATTATAACATAAAGGTATGATTCTTAGATTAAGTGCTAGCTTTTCTAGACAACAGTATATTAAAGGTCAAAATAATGCTATTTTGTTGCATTAGAAATTGAAAACTGAAACTTGTACATATTTACAGTGGGCATCTGTAATTTACCTAATTCTTGGAGTGATCACTTGAAATAGGCAGAATTAAATTATCTCACATTAATCAAAATATTTTCTAGAGTTGTAGAAACGAGGATAGTAAATCAGCAAAAAGCAGTTTGATATCATTAACCTTTGCTAGAAAAATCAGACACTAAATTAATGATAGTATTATAAATTACTGACTTGGGCAGTTCCCAATAATTGAGCAAACTTCAAAAAGGAAGTAATTTTATAAAATAACAGATCACAGAATTTTCTCAACACTATAGTCTACAATGTATAACAGAAATAAACCTGCAGTACAGTTTAGCAGTTTAACCAACTCAACGAAAAGAAATCTACTTATAATTTTAAACTGCATCATAAGATAGCTACATAATTTGTTTCTGAACAACTTTACATAACTGAAGCATATATAGAACTGAAAAAAATCATAAATACATCACAGCCGTTTTTAAAAGATCTTTATAGTTGCCTAGAATATTTAAAAGTTCGTGGATGGTTTTGAAAACTTACATACAATTATATTTTCCTTATAACTTTAATTTATATATACACACTGTTATCTATACCTAGAACTTAGTATACACATATAACAAACATTGAAACATCTTAGATTCTTTTAATCACAGTCTTGAACCTACCAAAATGAATACCGTTGAGTCTCATGAAAAATAAAACTCTGTAAGGACACCCTGTATGATTATAAAGAGCCATGCCTATTAAATGATACTGAACTTTAAAAGAAAACAGGTATAATCCTTAGTATTTAATTTCAAGTTAGTGTTGATATAGACATGTAAACGATTTCAACATTTATCAGCTGACATAGTATTATAGTAACATGTCTAAACACTTACAAGATTCTCTTTATGATGTCCAGCATGTTCCAACTACTTGGCAAGTCTTTTCTTAATTTTCCTTTATCCTTTAAAATAAATCGTTTTGCTCCGTATACCTATACTAACTTTGCTTTGTAACTTAGAACTAACGATTGGAGTTTCCTTTTACTCCTCCTACTTCACACATTTTAACTGGCTACTAGTAGAAGATCAGTTTTAGTTTAGGTCAAAGAGAAAAAAATTAAACCTGAAGGGGAAAAATGGTTTCTCTTAAAAGGTGAGGAAATGTACTTTGTATTTTATCCCCCCCAAAAAGAAAAAAAATGTAAAATTGCTATAGTGGCTCCTTCAATAGCTATAAGTGGGTACCCTCAATTATAATACATAAAATATAATAATCATATTTTTTTAAAAACTTTAATGATGGGTATTAAGCATTACTCAAAATTTCTTCATTAAGGAAACAACATAAATAGAACTAAATTGCATTACAACAGATATTATAATTATAGCTTTTCCATGGGGGGTTTTGCTGTTACTACTCAAGAGATGAGAAATAATTGTTTAAAACTACTGTTAATACAGAAGGAAAACTTGAAACAGGCATATCAACCAGCCAAGTTACTCCTTCCCATTATTACTCTAGTTTATAAAAAAAAAAAAATAGATACATATTTCTAACCAAATTAGGAACAAGACAAGTTTCAAGGAATACTTCGGCATTAAGTCAAACTGTCACCACAAAAATGTTAAAAGTGGCACAAAAAAGATATGCTCTGAATTCTATCATCTCGGGGGACTTATATTTCCATGACATTCTTAATAATTAGTCTACATTAAAATATCTAAAACTAGACCAAATTTCTAAGTCAGGCATAATAGTGAACTTTGACTTAGAAATCATAATTTCTTGCATATTTTTAATATTATACCTAATTCTTCCTCTTCTGAAAAGTAGATTTCATCCTTTCCTTTCTGACTCCCCTCCCAAAATAATACTTTCGACTGAATAGAGAAGTTAGCATGAACTCACTACGCCAGACTAATTACAGGTGAGTAGTGGACATTATGTATAGCTTATCATCACATTGCAAACATTTCCTCATTCTGTAATCTATTTGAAGTCTAAAACCTCACTGCAGGCTTTAAATTTTTATATAATGATTATCATAACCACCTGATGAAATGTCAGATATGTGCCACAATTATGTAATACAGCTGATAGTTTAGACCTTTTCTAAATGAAGGACAAAGCACACCTCATCTCAAATATAATGAGTTAAAAAGGTGTGTGTGTGTGTGTGTGTGTGTGTGTGTGTGTGTGAGAGAGAGAGAGAGAGAGAGAGAGAGAGAGAAAGAAAAAGAGGCAGTGTCCTTGATCTCTTGGCATACTTTGAATTAGTCAAGAATTTTCAATCTGTGCTAGTCAAACTCTGTCCATTACTAATCACAAAATCTGTCAAAATGATCATGGACTATCTTACAATTAAGAACTTACTTATGAAAATATATCAGCTGACCAAGTTTCTTTGTTACTGACTACAGTAAGTGATTGAACATGATATATAAATACTGATTTCCAAAAAAATAGTTTCCATATCAATAATAATAATTGTATAGTTTCAAGATTTAATAGTGACAAAGGTTTGTAACCTGCTTCTAAATAAGAGCTAAATTCCAAAATCCAGGAAGAATTTAAAAAAATCAATAACCAACCCAAAAGACCACTCTAATTAATATAAAAGCTAAACATGTCAATGTAATTCTCACAGACTCATACGTTATAGTAATTCTAATTTCATGTAGAAAAAGATAAAGACTTCATTTAAATTTTTAAATGTTTTAGAATATGAAAGATTGAAAGAAATAACAGAAAAAGTTCTTGTCAGTCTATGTAAACCTGATAGATTCTAAATCACAAAGGCATGAAATGTACATGATTACATTATATTTTAGTTCTTTTAAGAGAACAAAAAATTAATCTATCAATTACACCCTTTGAACTAATCACTGATAGTCTGCCTTGTTTAAATCAGTCATGCTAAAGTTAAATTCACTAAGATAGAAATGTTCCAGTTTGTTAAAAGAACACTGAAATATTTGATGGTTAAATAAACTGTGGGGGGGAGGGGAACTAACTCATTGAAGCCACTAAGATTTTATCAAACATAGAATTAATCTTTATTGAATAGAACCATTCACAAATCAAAACTCACTGTACTTCAATACTTTCAAGCAGCGCTAATCAATTACAAACCTTTTCTAGTGCTTCAAAACTCATGTGCTTTCAATTTTACACACTGGTGGTCCTCAAGTACTGTATTGGGGCTGAGTTAAGACATTCTGTATCACAACTTTTCTTTTTCAACAAATATTCATCTAGAGAACAGTTTTTTTTTCCTCTCAAGAGCTGCTCACATGAAAACTGTGGTAATATTTTTATACTGTACTTCTTTGTTGAAGCAAAAGGTTAAGGGTTACCTAAATACCTCAGCCATATATATATAAAAAAAGGAAAAGGTAAATATTCATATTAAAAAATCCAATAAGAATATTTTTTTATTTTTGCATTTCCTATGATAAATGATGCACTCGTGCATACTTGAAAAAAAGATAGCAAAATCAGGTAACATCTCAAATTCTGCTCCAGCGCATGCAAAATACCAATATTCCATGCTGTCCTAAGCATTGCTCCAAGAAACTAAGATATGACAACTCTAAGTCAATAGTGAAGTCATGCAAACGATGATCAAAAGCATTAAGATTACAAATGCTATTACCTAACAAAATTCTTTAGAAATTTTTTATATAAAGAGTTCACTGAAACAGTCTACTTCTACAGTGTCTTTTAAAGTATGTCACCAAATAGACAAATACCATCAATTCAACACAAAAAAGTCCTTCTTGCAAATACTTAAAACTGTAATTGTGACAAAGCACAACTATTTTTTCCCTACTCATTTACCATGTCAGACTTATATACATGCCAGCAAAAACCAATGCTAATTTAAGCAGAGAATGCCCAAAAGGTTACTTTAACATACCAATTTTTTCCTAAACCAATGATCTCCATAACTTCCACTGAAGATACCAAAAAGTTTTCATGAAACTCTCATAACTCCCATAATAAAAATGACAATAAACTCCAATACTTGGTATTTTCTAAGTAATAAGCTACTGTAAGTTAACTGTCTAAAACATATGGAATTTTCTCATCAAATTTGAAATGTTTAATATTTTAAAACAAATCTTTAAAAAAGTTTCATATAATGAAATTATACACTAATATAATCTCTTGCCATTTCAAAAAGATTATGTAATTCACTGGATATGTATTTTTGATTAATGTGTTACAATTCAAAAAATAATGGGAAACTCTATACCTTATTCAAACAGAATTTCCTTACAACATTAACCACAGCTAACCACAACCTTTTGTCCATTCAACAGCAAATACACATAAAACAGACCATACATTCCCACATAACTTTTCAAGATCTGTATAGCAATTAAGATGAAATGTTCTTTTATTATATTGTATACAAATATCTTCACCTTACATAGAATTCTCAGGAATATCCTCCTCTTTATACTATGTATTCAGGACATATAATAGAATTCCAAATTTTCGAACAATATTAGATGAATGTAAGCAACATTACATCAAATATTTTAGGTTTTTGTTATTGTGGAACAGCTTAACTCTAAGACATATTTTTTCATAAACATACTTTTTTCTACTAATTAACAGGAATCAAGTCATTTAACAAGATATAAAAACAACTACTAAATAAGATGATTTACAGATTAAAAAATTATAGAATTAAAAGGGTCTTTTAAACGCAAATTGCTACTGATCATTTCGTATTTGTAGTGGAAAAAATACTTGTCATTGAAACGTTTCTTATATATATTGGACTGTCAAAAAGTCATGTGCATTTCTGCATAGAAAAACATAGAAAACATACGTCACAACTTTTCTAACAACCCAATACTTTATATTCTTATTCATCCCCATAAGTCCAATACATACCCCCGAAACAAAAATTGTGCCAAATGTGATTTCTGTCTCTAAATAAATGATAATAAGCGTTAGTATACCTTAATTAAGTGGTTTTTATCATTTAAATCAACTGTTTGCAAAACTGGGACTTCTTCAACATATAAATAAATATAAAATGAATGCAATTTTCAATAATGTTTAAGATATTTTAAAATGATATTAGTGTTAGAAAATTTACCTAGTTAACATTATTTTCAGAAATATATTTAAGATTATTTTAACAGGAATCAAGTCATTTAACAAGATATAAAAACAACTACTAAATAAGATGATTTACAGATTAAAAAATTATAGAATTAAAAGGGTCTTTTAAACGCAAATTGCTACTGATCATTTCGTATTTGTAGTGGAAAAAATACTTGTCATTGAAACGTTTCTTATATATATTGGACTGTCAAAAAGTCATGTGCATTTCTGCATAGAAAAACATAGAAAACATACGTCACAACTTTTCTAACAACCCAATACTTTATATTCTTATTCATCCCCATAAGTCCAATACATACCCCCGAAACAAAAATTGTGCCAAATGTGATTTCTGTCTCTAAATAAATGATAATAAGCGTTAGTATACCTTAATTAAGTGGTTTTTATCATTTAAATCAACTGTTTGCAAAACTGGGACTTCTTCAACATATAAATAAATATAAAATGAATGCAATTTTCAATAATGTTTAAGATATTTTAAAATGATATTAGTGTTAGAAAATTTACCTAGTTAACATTATTTTCAGAAATATATTTAAGATTATTTTGGCAACTAGTTTAAAGACTCCGTTATTCCACTGTGTCTACTGCCGTTTGTCTAAAGATATTATACATAGGAATTAATTGGTGAAATTCCTAACAAGGTATATCTAAACATTCTATCCAAATAGTTTTTACCACAATGTCAAATAATTTTATTTTACTTTTTTCGGTTACAGTGACTTTTTTTTTAAACATCAATGCTATTATAATCACTATACTATCAACTATAATCATAGACTTATATAAAAGTCTAGATTAAAACTCTAAAAACTTAAATATATTCGTAGATTCACTTAAAATTACACAAACCATGTATGTGCCCATAAGGAACATTTATGTTACAATTTAATATTGTAACATAATATCTTACAATTTAAATCAACTTTTATGGTTCAGTAAAAGGAAAAAAAGAACAAAGGAAGGAGGGAAGGAAGGAGAGAAAGGAAAAATGCAAACCAAATCACAGTAAAAATCAATAAGGTTTTAAAAACATATACGCGCACAGTCTTTTTTTCTGGAAAAATTAGAATGATGTTGCAATACGCCACAGCACTCCATATGAACGTGAACATATTTTTGTAAAGAAGCAAAATACATGTCACATATATCCAACTGAAATTTCTTCTGGCTATCACTGTGACTTAAGATCTTAATATATAGTATGTAAATAAGTATGAGTGTGAATGCATACACACCAATGACTACAGAACTTTGAAGTACTGATTATGAACCAGAAAAAAAAAAACTGTAATTTCCATTTGAGGTACTGTTTATAGTTCTTTCATGAGAGGTAATTATATTTTGCATGTATATTAACATAAAAATGTCAATCTATAAAGCTAATAACAGAGATCAGGCATTTATTAGGAAATCTGAGACTAGAATAATCAAAACTATACTATAAAAATCCAACTACATTTCCAGTTATAAACTTAAATTATAATAATTAGAAATGAACATCAAAGTATTACAGTTTACAATGTCAAAAATATGAACTGAATTAATCCAATAGATTCCTATTTATAATAATATCTCAATTTATAATATTATCTCAAAAAAACAACTTTGGCTAGAGCTATGCAGACATATTTTCTATATATTTACTCAGTGCTCATATACTATAAATAAACAAATCATTGGATTTTTTATTTCTGGAATATTTTAATAGTTATTCTTTAATTTTTAAATTTCTATACTGGATTTCTCAATTTCAGACTTTAAATTCCAAATACAATCTTTACATAAAAAGGTAACATTATTTATACCAAATAATTCTTAAAACTAAACAACGTAAATTCTCTTTGAAGCTGGAAAGGATCATCCTATTTATCTTATTTTATAACGTAATAATGTACTATATCTCACATTTGATATTTTATCCATTGCTCTATCACTGTAACTTGAACCTAGAAAATGCATACATGAATATAAAAAAGGCAGAGTGCAGTTCACCTTTAGTCAATAATTTTATTACAAGATTTTTTTATGTAAAAGAAATTTTAAAAACTATTTTTACAGAAAAGAGAATTGTTACTTTATTTCATAAACTTCTATGAAATTAGCTATCCATATCAAAAGTATAATATCATAGAAAGAAAATATATTTATGCTGATTACCCACATAATACCAATCTCTGTGTTATGCCTAGAAATGAAAACTGTAGAGGTACATACGCATTTCACACTAACAACCTAAATGTCCAACTAAAAAATAATTAGGATGTTAGGAAAGATAATCAAGAAAAAATTTCATCAAGACAGTAGCATCCTAACATTAGGATGGCCATAAAAAATAGTTTTTTGCTCATAAAATTTGTAAAACTTGTAGATAATTCAGTTTTTGACTGAATGCAAAAGAAACTGCTTCTACTCTTAGAAATAAAAGACTAAATTCAAAAATAAAAATAATTTAAAAGATAACCCATAAAGCAGGATACTGTTCACAAAGACAATGTACTATGGTACATTTGTAAAGCAATGTAAATATAAAAGGCAATGTAATCTAACTTTTGATTATTAATCCAACCTTCTCTCCACAGCAGAAATTAATTTTTTTCATATTATTATAAACTCCAGTGTTAACAGAGAATTCTTTGCATCCTCCCAGTCGTTAAAACTAAGCACACACTTTCTCTTTCTAATTTAGGAGGAACTTAACATTGTAAATACTTATTTTACTTTTACTATTTATCTGATTTAGAAAGTGTTATCTAGGCTGGATAAGAACAGGTATTGTCAAAGTACTTCATTCTTGATTCAGAAGTAATGATATAACAATATAGTTCCCTTATAACACCCTAAGCATATTTCAGAATATTTTAGTGCACCAGTATAGTTAGAGAAAACACAGGAAGAAAAATTTTTTTAAATAATCATTAACAAGTAGCCAAAGAGAAAAGTTACAACCATATGCTGATTATTAGACTTATTTTAATTTTTATAAATACCAGCTTTATCAAGACACAAAAAATAAACATGAATACATCAAGACACACTTAAATAACAACTTTTAAAAATGTTTGCTTAAATTGCTAAATTATTTAATTATTAAATGGTTAAACTACTTATGTCCATAAATGTTTTTGCTGAGACATATTCTAATCATCTTCTTGACTATGAAATTAAAATACAGTACGCCAATAATGTAGCACAGTATTTTTATGAAGTATTTATTTATAAAGTAATTATACATTACATGTACCAAAAAGACAGGAAGAGTTTTTATATAATGAAACTTCATTAATATATGTAACTCATATTTTCTACCTTTGCTTAAACCTTCTTCATTCAAATATGGTCAATTCACTGCATGTTTTTGACCCAAAAACTCTAATACCGTCAATGTTGTTTAAAGAAAACTTTAACAAAAATGGCTTTACTCTTTATTATAAGCTGAAAGATATATTTTGAAAAGTAGCTGTGAAAAAAGTGTGACCTAAAAACGTACATACTTAAAACATATGAAATGAACAAGAAAATGCAAACAAATATTTAAAAAAAAAAAAAAAAAAAACCACCTCGCCACACTAACATACCGAGAAGCCAACCCTGAGCACAGGAGATACACACATGATTTTTAAAATAAAAGCTCAAATTAAGGCTTGCTTTTTGAACTGCTCAAATGCACAGAACAGCATGTTCTAAAGACTACAGGATTATTTTCTAAACCAGCAAGACTAAACAGAGTCACATCTAATTTCTAATTTTACAATTATAATGTGTGATACATTCTTCAATCATAAGGCTACCATATATTCTAAATTTGCTGGAAAGGCTTGCCCATTACATTTTTCCTGTACGTACCTCTTCCTTATCAATTATGATGTATCTTCTGCATTCGAAGGGGAAAAAAAAAGCTCCAAAACTTTAACTGCATTTAAAATGTACAATTAAATAAATGTATAAGGGCTACTTCAAAAATAATCACTTCAAGAAGACGAGAAAATCTTACACTTTTAAAGCTGATGCATCTACACATAGAAAGCAACTTTTAGTAAGTTCTTTTGCTACACCATAATGATCTGCTCCAGAAACTCAAGGGTACCTAAAACAACGAGCTACCTGTTCTAGCCATGCTTAGGAATGTGTCCAAATCATTTTTATTGATTTAACCTTTATAGGAATGCTACATATCCTCAGAGCAAAAACATTTTGAATGTATTTATAATATGATACACTTCTGAGAAGCCATGAAAAAGAAAGCTAAAAACAAATCTAGACACCCCTCCACCCTTGGTTGTTACAGGTTTATTTTTGTTTATTTTAAACACTATCAATGGATCTAAATATTAAATAATTCTATTTTGGTAAACTTACTTTGGCACCACTGTAAGTAGAAATAAAAATTTATTTTAGCAGGGAAAAAATGCATTTAATAAATTCTAACTTTAAGAAATAAAACTTCTGACTTGACAATGATGTCACACCTACAAATTTTAACAAATTCTAAATGCTCCTTTCATACTCTAATTACACATTAATCATGAAACCTACAAACACATCAAACTTAAACTTATAGAATTTAGTCCTATTTCAATAAACTACGTTGTACTCTAGTTTACATCCTGAGAGTTTACACAGAAAGTTCTGTGTAGCCTATCTCTCTAGCTTTCTGCAAGTAGTACTTTATAAATGGCTCCAGCAGCTAATGCCTGCATTAGGTATGTTTGCCAAATAATAATTCACAATATTATGCTTCCTCACATTATGGTTCATCATTCGTTAACTTGAACCTCACCTCTGAAAAAGTTATACTTTCACTGCAGTCTGTTCTCTTAAAAAGGCAAACAACTTTTGAGCATTTCCAGATGTAGCACTCAAACAAAAAAAAAAAAAAGAAAGAAAGAAAAATCATAGGCAAATTCTCAAAGAATTTAAAAATTATCAAGAAAAATGTAATAAAACTGGAGTCACTAATTAATTCAATAATCATCCATAAGTTTAAAGTAAGATCTAACGGTACTGTATTTGAAATTAAGAAACACAGAATAGCCACAGGAGCACTGATTTCAGGTAACTGTCGGCAGGTAAAACAACCATCCATATTTCCATGTCTGACAAGAGCCTACTGAACAGAGTTTCTGAAACTTTGACAATTACTAAGCATGCAAGAACAAAACTATAACGCTACCTATTTCACATTGTTACATTATTTTATCCTGGTTAATATAAATTTGGGTTCAGCTACATTATTTTCAGCTTGTCATCAATTTTAAATAAAATGTGCAAGCATGCATGAGATACACACAAAATCATTTATATGCAGCCTACTTTTCTGAAACAGGGTTGGGATTTGGGTGAGATAAGGAAGGTATCTAGGGTATGAAATTTAAGAAGGTACCCACTCTTGTACAACCCTCAAAACGAGAGCTTCCTTAAATGTTCTGCCCTAATAAGCACTCTGCTTGCCTCACTCCAGTCCTAGTCCTGCTGTGGAGGCACAATGACATAAACCATTTCATGAGAAATAAGTACCAAGTAGGGTAACATTAAACCTAGAAATGCTGTAATACAAGAATAAAAATTAAAAATAAGAATATTCATGTTCTGATTTATGTTTTTCAAAAAAAATCCACTCAAATGTAAATAAACATTTTAAAAGAAGGTTCACTTTATAGTCTAATCAGTAGTTCTGATACAGCACAAATAGTTCACAAATTTTCCTTAAAGGAGGCTTGTATTTGCCAAATACCTTGCAGAGTAAGTAAGCGGCCTTATTACCTGACCATATGGCTTTAAAAAACTGATTGAGAGAGTGTGTTCCATTAAAGAGTTCGCAGTCCAATTATAGTCCAGTAGGATCCAAATCTGGTTGATAACAGAACTGTCTGAGGAACAAGACTAAGGGGGAAGTGGATGGGGCAGGGAAAAAGCCTTTGGAACTTTTTTTAACAAAGCTCCTCAGCCAAGTTCAGGAGCAAATAGGCAACTTTTAATTGTCTATCTATTACCTATCAATTCAAGCAAAAACATTAGCATTAATATTTTTATTTTGGACTCAAATAGCTATTTTAGGTACATAAGTTATCTAAACATTTAATATTTTTATTTTAAATTAATTTAGACTCAGAGTATCATATTTTGAAAACCAATGTGCCTAATATCACCCATGATCTTCACAAGGTATACTTAAATTGAAACTGTACTTTGTTTCAAATTAAAGCTTTTCTTTGTTGAGGTTCACTGTGCCACAGTCTGTGCTGAACCCTTTATAAATATGATTTCCTTTAATCCTCACAAGTCTCTCAGATGAGATGAGAATCATAATTATTTACAGATGAGGAAACTGAAGATGAGGTAGTAAAACCTGCGAAAGGTCACAGAGTTAAAGAGCTGGAATCCAAACCCAAGTCTTCTATGAACTCTTAATTGCTTCTCTTAGTGTATATATAATCTTAATGAAGATCCTTCCTAGGTCTTGATTTTGTCTATAAAGGTGTTATCTCAGAAACTTTAAAAACTAAAGTTATTAAACTGATAAAATACAGAAAGAAGATAATTTTTGAGTCTCCAAATTATCCTAACATATCTTTAAGTAATACTGATCAGAGAAAACCAAAGAAAATAAGATAAAAAAAATTATCAATAGATAAGATTTAGGGCAGGTTTTAGCAGAAATGAAGCAGGTAACTCTTAGCCAACCATAGTCAAGAATCTTATCAATGTTCACAAAACACAGCATATATTTCATGAAATAAAAATAACACTTAGGAGGGGCCAGCAGGTGGCATGTTAAGGCAGCGGGATTGCAGGTAGCCAACTTCACGGGGAGTCCTGGACCCAGCTGCTGAAAATCACATTGGGCACGTATGTGTGTGTGCCCAAAATCACAAGAAGAGAGTGGAGAGGAAGGGATTGTGGCATGACCATCCCGCTGGGAGGATGCTTTCTCACTTTCCTTGAAGATAATTTTTGAGTCTCCAAATTATCCTAACATATCTTTAAGTAATACTGATCAGAGAAAACCAAAGAAAATAAGATAAAAAAAATTATCAATAGATAAGATTTAGGGCAGGTTTTAGCAGAAATGAAGCAGGTAACTCTTAGCCAACCATAGTCAAGAATCTTATCAATGTTCACAAAACACAGCATATATTTCATGAAATAAAAATAACACTTAGGAGGGGCCAGCAGGTGGCATGTTAAGGCAGCGGGATTGCAGGTAGCCAACTTCACGGGGAGTCCTGGACCCAGCTGCTGAAAATCACATTGGGCACGTATGTGTGTGTGCCCAAAATCACAAGAAGAGAGTGGAGAGGAAGGGATTGTGGCATGACCATCCCGCTGGGAGGATGCTTTCTCACTTTCCTTCTCTCTCTCTCTCTCTCTCTCTCTCTCTAGTGCACATTTGCCCTCTAGCAAAAATTTTTTAAAAGAAAGAAATACATCATTTATAAGTTAAAAATGAAACTCTTAAATTGAACACCAATACTTTTAAATCCTAATTCATAAAATTCAAACAATTCTGGTTACAATCATGGGCTTTTGGTGTCAGTCAGATCTGGAGTCAGATCCTAGTCTCTACTTAATCTGTAGCATTCCCTACCAGGCATCACTGTCCCACCTAAAAAAGTCCTGACACTTAAACTAACTGACCCTAGAGAAGCTTAATTTCTAAATTTTAATTTCTAATCATAATTCCTCAAATTCTGATTCATTTAATAGCCCCAAAGATCCACTGATAAGTCTACCTTTTCCTTTGCCTGTCAAAAAGATACTGTATACAATTCTAGGAAAAAAATCTTTGACATGTACTCTTAACCTAATTTCATCCACGACAAAACACATTATTACTCAAAACAAAATGTTCAGAGAAGCCCACAAAAGAGCTACAGCTACTTTTTTCCCTGACACCAGGTAAAACTGTGAAATTCTATTTTTTAGTCTATCTGGTTCCACTGAGAAGAGATGTCCTGACTCGAAGTTTTATGTGTTGGTAGTTAGAGGAGACAATTTCCCAAAGAACTAAAGAAACAGATGTTTGAGAACCTCCATACAATCTAACCAGACTACTCCACTCTGCACCCACATTTAATGTGATAAGTAATGTGTCAATGATCAAATCACCAACTTTGAAAAGTCTAAATAAAGGTGGAATCACCTATTAAAATTAAATACACAAGCATGTGTAAAATCATAGATACTACCTTTTAGAAATGGAAACATAAATTTTCATTTTGGTTTTGATCAGAAACACACGAAGAATAATAAAAAAAAAAAATGTGTGTTTTGGCATCTTAGTAAGGAGTACACTGGGGTAAGACTCAAGGTAAAAGCAACCAACCAATCAAATGGCAAAATATAGGATAGATATGAAAATACCAATTAAGAGATAGTTAAAAGTCTTCTACATGGCAATGTAATTACAACTTCTTAGATTTTCATACCCTACATGGTAATAGAGGCAAAAAGTTAGGGAGGAAAGTGCTTAGAAATAAAAGGTGACAGGGCAATATTATTCATTGCTTTTAACAACTTGTTATCAACCCCACAAGTGTCCTCACTTATTTTCATCAGAAACCACTAAAAAGATGTGAGAAAAAGACAAAAGTTTTTATGTGCAGCCGAGTCAACAAACAAAGCAGAGAATAAATATTAAAATGTCATGGGTAATTCAAAGCAATTAATCCAGTATAAAAAAATTGAGACTGGATGTGAAAAACATGGGCAAGCTGAAGAGATATTACAAAGGAACTAGTAGAAGAACTTAGCAATAGTGCTATTGGGAGAGGCAGAGAATTAGAAAATGAGATTGTAGTCTAGAACAGAATGGTGATGGTGCCAGTAATTATGAGGAAAATGGGAAACAGTTTAAGAAGAATTCTGTCTTTTTCATTATTCAGGTTGTGCTTAGTGGGAAAAAAACAGAATACTAAATTATACACAATATAATCCCAATTATTTTTGATACTACAGAGGTGTGTATATGTATCAGTGGATGCTAAAATAGTAATAATAAAGATGTAGCAGGATTATAGAAGATGTTTTGTTTTTTTATACTTACCAATATTTTTCAACCAAAATATAGTAATATCTATTACAGTTTTTATAATTTAGGTAATAATATGTTCTAATGTTTCGAAAGTTTATTTTTCCTGAACCCCTAAAACACAATTAATACAAAGAACAATGTTTCTATTTTTTCATGCACAAGTTGTAAGAAATAGAGAAAAGTTCTGCATTAGAGCCTTTTTTAAATATGAAAATAATTCTCATTTAAAACAACAGAAACAATAGAATCTCATGGAAACAAACATAGCATGGGTTTTGGTATTCTTTAAGGGTAAATCTCAGTTACACCATTTACATGACTTTGTGCAAGTTATTTAAATTCTCTGTATCCCACGTACCTTGAAAGTTTTCTAGGAAAACTAAATAAAATGTAAAGCAGCTACATCCAACTTGACAAAATCATTATAGTTATCTCTGATCCTAAGATCTTCTTGAGTCTAAACTCAACTATTCATGGTGTGGTCCACAAACCAGTAGTATCTGCATGGCCTGAAAGCCATGTCTGTTAAAAACATAGACTCAGGCCCCACCCCACCGTCTAAATCAGAATCCATACTTTGACAAGATCTCCAGGAAAAATGAAGTTCGAGGACCCCTGTTCAAAACAACAAATAAGTGTGTGTCAAACTTGTTTCTACATTACTAGCTTCCTAAATTGTCCACTTTGTCTCTAATCTCGAGTTCTGACACTGAGATAAGAGTATCTTTTAGTTTATTCCTAATTATCAGGGACTCAGAGATGAGTAGAAAAAGTCTAATCTAATTCCACTTCCACAAGGCAACTTTCAAACCCGAAGAGAACTCACATGTTTACTCACTCGATTTATTCATAAAGATTGAACAAAAAAGACAGAGGATCCTATGTGCATAAAAACAATGCCTTCAGTAATTTGAGACATCCTGTAAATTATTAAACTGCACGACTACATAAACTAGCTACTAGTCTGAATTTCTCCATGTTATCAGAGACACCTCATCATAAGCCTGTCAAACGCCTTGCTAAAGTTTAAAAACACTGTATCTGGCCAGTCTTGATGGCACAAGCAGTAGGGGCTGCGCAAGCCTGGGAGGCCATGCAGGAAGGCTCTGGACTGGAGTCCTGAACACACACGGCATGCCTGCAAAGGCAACCACGATCTTGACTAGCTGTAAGACTAGGGGTAGGAGCACAGTGTGGAGGCCTCGGTGGAAGGGTGGTCATCTGTCCTCCCCCATCCCCACTAACGCCCATGAAGGTAATAAGTAAACTTTAAAAGTTAAAAAGAAAAAGAAAAAAAAAAAACTGCTATTTCTGTCCCATATTTCCTGAGACAACTATCTAATAACCCAGACATGACACAGAGTTTGCAGGGCATAGCTATTGCTGCATAAAACCATTTGGGTCTTATATTAACCAGCACTTTACTCTTAGCTAGGAAGAACTAAAGAAAAAAAAATCCTGAATATGAAAGGTAAGTCTGCCTTTAAGACAAAAGAGGGATATACTTAGTGGATGGAGAAAGGAAGGCCACTTTAGAAATTAAGAATGTGGGACCAGCAGTTAGCATAATGGCTATATTGCTGGACTCCCGTGTAGTTGACCGCAGTCGAGTCCCATACCTGGTGGCTTAAACTCACGGCGGGCATATGCCCAAGATCCCAAGAGGAAAATGGAGAAGGGATTGTAGCGTGGCCATCCCCCCTGGGGGGTGATTTCTCGCTTTCTGTCTCCCTATCTCTCTCTGTCGAGCGCATGTGCCCTGCAGGGAAAAAAAAAATTCTCCAAAAAAGAAATTCAGAATGTGATAAGCTAAGACAAGGAACCCAATAAAACAAGTGGAAGGCAGAGGATCTTAAAATTCTTTTAAGTATAAGAAATTATTTATAAGTAGAATACTTTATAGTTGCTATGCACAATTCTCTGAGGTTAGATTTCATTCTTGTAAATTCAGAAACATCTCCTTTTAATCTTAGTTAAATCAGAAGCAAGCAAACAGATTTATCTAACAAAAGGGGTATATATTAAGATATTTCTCATGACATGAAATAGGGGAAAAAAACTAACACCCGCCTACCCTTCCTCATATGGATGGTTTGAGATTTTAATGGGATACAAGGTACCAAAGCACTTATAAAAATGTCGAGTATAGGGCTGGTTCTGTGGCCAGGTGGTTAAATAGCCACATCCCACATAGCCAACTGCCTATTTAGAATCCTGGTCCCAGTGACTTGAAAAACATACCAGGCATGTGTGTGTGCATGCCCCAAATCCCAACAGGATGTATAAATGGAGAAGAGATTGTGGCATGAACATGCCCCATTGAAGGTGCTTTCTCCCTCTCTGTCTCTGTCTCTCTCTCTCTAATGAGAACATACACCCTGTGGTAAATTTTTTAAAAATTTAAAATTACCCAAAAAATCTCATGTGTATCAAATGTAAGTTATTGTAATTTAGTGCTATAAAAAATTTCAAACTTCTGTTCACTTATTTTTTTAATGTGCTGTGCCTTTAAATGGCAATGCAGTCTTATATGAAAAAACAAAACTTTAAAATCTTCCAAAGAACAACTAGTTTCAAAGGGTCAACTTCATGAAATAGCTCTTTAAAATTATCTAAAAGTTACTCGTATCCATTCCTCTAGCTCAGTGGGTCTCATCTTTTTATCACATATCCCATCAGTAAAAACAAATACTGTTACTGTTCTAACTTGTTATTTATCTTATAAATTATTCATGAAAATAAAAATCTTGATATATAAAAAAATTAATATATAATATTTTTATCCCCGAACTCCATTTTGGAAACTACTGCTGTACTTGGTGGTTTCAAACCATCAAAATATAAAATCAGTCTATAAAACAGATAAAGGCATAGCAGCTCTGACTGAAAAGGAAATAAGAAGGGAGGATCTGGAGGTCCACGGTGAAACCCCTATGGTTCCAGTGAACATAATCTGAAACCACCTGAGATAAGACTTTCCATTGGCCTCATAATAAATAAATAAATGTGCTTTTCCTTACTTGTGCTACTTTCTCAACTTAAAGTCAAAGATGTTATAGCAGTCAGCTGAATACCTGAGATTATACTTATTATAGAGACATATAGTTAATGATATTGTTGAGTAAATGATAAAGTGTCTCCACAGGCTTCCATGCAAGAAAGTTCCTTCAGGCCTTATCACCAGAAAAAGTCATATTCCTAACAATTATGATATGTTCTTTCATGGACTGTGAATCTAGTTTCTTTTGAGACTAGATTATATAATATATAATGACATCCTTTCTTATATCCTCTGACGCTTGACAGTAAAATCGTTTGCCGCATCTTAGCAACCAAAAGAGACCTTACTGTATGTATCACTGTGCATTTTTACCTCCTGGATTAATTTTCTATTTCTACTTCTTTTGGAATTCATCTTGATTTCCTTTTTTTCCCCATCTAATTGTAATACAAACAATCATGATAGACGCTTCGAATCTTTTCTGAATAAATTAAGGTGATCCTTCTTAATCAGTATCAATGTACATCATATAATTACGTTTTCAAATGCCTTTTCAAGGCTTCCTATTGCCTAACAAAAAGACTAAACTCAGTCTGCCATTCAAAGCTTGCCACATTCTACTAATGATGAAAGGTTTTATCTGTATTTCCTATAACTAATATTCTCGCTAAACACATTACGCTATTTGCCCCATATGCCTCATTCCTGAATCACAGTCATTAATCATGCAGTTTCCCTTACTTACAATGGACAATGGTCCCTACCAATTATCACTAATACCCTCCCTCCTCCAAATTTCTACAGTGTCAAATATTTCCTATCCTGAAGAAAGAGCTCACACGGCATTATTTACACAAGCGTTCATCCTCTAAATTGAAAATCCTCTTACCTACCTCTCTATTCCCAGAGTAGTGTGTGTGTGTGTGTGTGTGTGTGTGTGTGTAACTTTTTCCCACACTCTATTTACAAGATATGTAAACACATAATTCTCCAAGACCAGTGACTCTGATGATTTTTTTAAACTGCAAAGTCCATTTTTCACATGAAATGCTATGAAAAAGCCCAATAAATAAATAAATTTTTTTTCAGTTTGCTACAGGGCATGTGCACTAACCAGAGAGAGAAACATATAAATCACCCCTTGCAGGGGAAGGCCACACCAAAACCCCTTCTCCTCCATTCTCCTCTCTGGATGTTGAGCACATATGTACATGCACCCAGTGTATTTTTCAAGTCACTGGGTCCAGGACTCTACCAGTACAGTCAGCCAAGTGGGATCTAGCCACTTTAACTACCACACTACCAGGTAGCCCAATATATTGGATTTTTAAAGGAGCTTATTGGTTGGAAGGGAAAAGGACTGAGAAGGTTGCTAGACCCTCACACCCCCTCCTGAGCAACCCCACAGGCATCTTCACAAAGCACAGAGATATAGCACACTAAACTACACACTATAAAGACAAGAGTACTTACTTTATTTACCTTTCTTCCATTAGGAAGGCAACAATATGCAAAATCAGATATTCCTGGGGTCAAATCCTAGCTCTATACAAACTATGTTTCCTATGTAAAGCTTTAATCTCTCTGAACCTACATCCCTATTTATAAAATGGAAATAGTAAAACCTATCTTACACAATAATCACATGAAGTGAGATACATAAAATTGGGCCACAAGGGGCACAGTGGTAAAACATGATGCGCTGTAAGGATGACACCTGTGGGAGGGTTCTAGGTTCACACCCAGAGGCCTCTGAACATGCCAGGCACGTGCATTCCCACGATCTAAGACTGGCCGAGGCTGGGGATGGATCATGGTGTCAAGACCCTACTAGAAGTGCACTCTCGGGACCAGCAGTTAGTGTAATGACTATGTCGCTGGACTCCCACGTAGTCGACCGTGGTTCGAGTCCTGGACTCGGTGGCTTAAACTCATACCGGGCGTTTGCGTGCCCAAGATCCCAAGAAGAGAATGGAGGAGAAGGGACTGCAGCGTGGCCATCCCCTCTGGGGGGTGATTTCTCGCTTACTGTCTCTCTGTCTCTCTCTGTCTGTCTGGTGAGCACACGCTCTCTATAGCAAAAACCTCTCCAAAAAAAAAAAAAGAAGTGCACTCTCTAGCTCTGTGCTTCTCTCTCTCATGAGAAAAAGAAAGCCTTTAAAAAAAGGTACATTAAAAAAAGATACGTAAGTGGCCGGCAGGTGACGTAGTGGTTAAGGGCACTGGACTCCCATGTGGCCAAGCACAGTTCGAGTCCTGGACCTGGAGGCTTTATTGCTCACTTTCCCTCCCTCTCTCTGTCTCTCTCTCGTCAAATTCAGAAATAGTAATAATAAATAAAGTTAAATAAAATAATTCTTTTTTAAAAAGGTACATAAAACTCATAGTGTGCACTACGGATATCATAAGTATACAAGAATTCCCATTCCCCCCTCTCCTCTTACTTTCTTTCACACAATCTAGCCAAATTCCTGGAATTTAATAAACTTTTCTTGACTGAATAAATGAGTGGATAGACAGAAGCATGAATAACAATTAGCTAATAAACAGTAAAAAGACTCAGAAAACGGATTTGGTAACAGACATGGTGGGGGGGAAAGGGTAGACATGCTAAAAAAAAACAATGTAAGAAAAACAGAAAAATATCTTAAAAATAACTTTCATGGCTTGAAAGAAACAAGAGTAGTACTTTGTATAATAAAAAACTGACAGGTTTTCAACAGAACTATCACACAATAAGTGTGAGTTTACTACCAAAGAAAGACGACTTGAGAATTATTTATATACATCATATTATGGCTTAAATGTTATTAACATGATATCTGGCTAATATCTAAACTCACATTCAACAGCTTAGAATTAAAATATATACTAAATGAAGTTATAGAGTGCAATTTTTAAAATTCTATTTCACTCATTTAAGTATGACAGTTATGAAATAGTGTTCTGATTTTCATTTTAAGATGTGTTTCCTTGCTTCTCAAGTTACACATGTAAAGTTCTGCGATTACATTTAAAATTTTTTGGTGGTAGATGTACACAAAAGAAATACCTCAACATAAATCACTATGACACAAAATGAACCCATGAGGAATGGGCATATATCATTACAGGCAAGATGTTACATTTGATAAAAGCAAAATCTGACCATTAATTTTTATTATTTGTTAATAAATATAAATGCAGCAAGGCTTCATTCCATATACTTTTAAACTTTCTGACATCCTTTTGGTCTGTCTACAAAAGCAAAAGTGTATGTATACAAATGGTTGAGAGGAAAAACATGAGGACTGTCTCCTCAAGCAGAAGGCTGAAATACAAATGGTCTATTTCCTATATCAGAAACAAAAAACACATAATGGTGAAAATCAGTAAATGAAAAATAATACAAACAGTATAAAAAAATAAAAAACAGTGACACTATTAACATATCTTGAAGTAATGGTAAACTCAAGTCAAGATTATGCCTTATATTTTTAAGCTATTTGCTTAAAACTAAGAAAAATATTATGCAATTGATTATAGTATCTCTTATAAAAACTTCACTCCTTCAAGGCAACAATTTTAAAGAATGTCTTACAAAATTTGACTCCTAAAAAAATAACTGTAACAATTCTTGGGGACCAGCAGTTAGCGTAATGACTATGTCACTGGACTCCCATGTAGTCGACTGCAGTTCGAGTCCCACACCCAGTGGTTTAAACTCACGCCAGGCGTGTGTGCATGCGTGCCCAAGATCCCGAGAGGAGAATGGAGGAGAAGGGACTGCGGCATGGCCATCCCCTCTGGGGGGGTGATTTCTCACTTTCTGTCTCTCTGTCTCTCTCTTTCTGGTGAGCACACATGCCCTATAGCAAAAACCTCTCCAAAAAAAATTTAAAAATAACCGTAACAATTCTTTTCTTTGTGCTTCATTAAAAATGTGGAACCTTTCTTCTCACTTCCTACATGAAAGTAAAGCCAATTTATATTACAAAATACTACTAAAATTATTAGTATTTCATTGTCTATTTATCAGTAAGTGATAATGTATGCATGGTTTGATTACAGTTTTTTTAAATAATAAATGCTGAAATACTGAAATAATGAAAACAAAAAGTCGATATGGTTATTTCTGTGATTGTTTCCTTCTTTTATTTATATCTGGAGATTCCAAAATCTCTCAAATATGAGTTATTTTTACAACTGGAAAAGTTTAAGTTCTATAAATATGTACTTATGCATGTGTATGAGTATATATGTTCATATGTTTGCGTACATCCTCCCAAATGACCTGCTTGTGTCATTTATCGTTTTCACACTGATAGCAGGGCTTTGGTATAGAAATGAGAAAAAATAAAACGAGAGGGGAACATATTATTTAATAATTAAGAAAATATCCTTAAATCTTTCTAATACTAATTGACAGTTAAAATATGGCTCTGGAGTCAGAAAGGTCTGATGAATTTCCAGTTGTACCACTTACCAGCTATGTGACTTCAGAAAAGTTATTTAATTTTTCTCTAATTCTCAATTTCTTCATCTAAAATTTGGGAATATCATCAAACTAAAGAAGTTACTAAATGAAATTATATAATGACATTAGTGCACTATGCCTAGTTAGTGATGGCAATAATAGTTCCTTTCCCGCAACTCTTTGTGTGGCCAGAATTCCTACTTATCCTTCAGGTTTCAGCTTAAATGAACTTTCCTAGAGAGGCGTTCCCTAAATTAACTTCCTTCATTATGACTCTTTCATAGTATTCTGCACATTTTCTTCACAGTCCTCAGCGCAATTCATAATTACATATCTGTGTAAACATACACACATTGCAGCAAACCATATGTACTTAGTAAGTTATGAATTAATTTATGAATAGAGTTTAATTTTTCCATGATATCATTGAGTTTTAGCTCTACATACCATTGACATCAGGATTATAAATGTTACTGCCTATAATATAAATGTAATATAATTTCAGTTTAGTTCTTTGGGAGTAACTACACAACGGGGGAAGAAAATCACTTATATTTCAGTCTATTTCTACATATTTAGGGTTACAATAATGGAATCACAGTCATTTTCTACATATGATCCCTTATTCTTGCATTAATTACTCTATAATAAGAAAGATTAGGAATAATGTTCAATTTCTTTCTTGGCTTTTAGTTTACCTGATAAATCTTCTTGAAAACACCACCTGCTACAAATATGATAAAATCGGTTAGATATTGATAAATTAGAGGAGCACTGGTAGGTAACATAATAGTGTTACAGGGCCCAGAATTCAAATCCTGGTGGCCCATGTGGGATCTAGTTTCCTCTGCACAGAGCCTAATAGATCATTGGAGCCAGCCAAACTGGCTCTCAAACTGTGGTCCCTGGCTCATCAGCACAAGTGTCTCAGGGGAATTTATTAGAAATAAAAATGATTGGGTTCACCCTAGATTTACGAAATCAGAAAGCGGGAGGTGAGGCCTAACAGTCTTAGGTTTAGCAAGGCTCTCAGATAATTCTAATGCACACTAACAAATGAAACTAGATTTAAGTCATAGGTTATTTCACTGGTGTTTATCAGCTTAATCTGCAGTTTTTACATTGCATCATAAAAATTCTAGTAATTTAGTGTAACCTCTACAATATCCTCCAGTCTGATGAACAGATTATCTGTCAGTAACGTAAGAAAGACAACCAATGATTGCTTAATATGCTGCTCCAACCACTGCATAATCGGTTCATGTTGTCACTATTCTCTTTTACTGTAAATCCCTTCTATATCTTCTTCTAAATAAAAAAGATCCTTGCTTCAGAAAAAAACTAACTTCAAGTAAAACCAGAAGTGACTCAAAACACAAAATTATAGTGTTTCAAAGGTTTTATAACACACAGAAAAAAACTGTCTGAGCAAAAATATAATTAAGTATTGCCCAGCCACAGTGGCTCACTGGTAGCACCACGCTCTGCAATGTTAGAGGCCTTATGGAAGACCAGGATTCAGCTCCCAGACAGACCTATATACCATGGACATACATGCAAATTCTGTGATCTTGGCTGGCTGGGAGAAAAATCATGGCACCAACATACTTTTAAGGGTACTTGTCTTTCTCTCTTAGTCTCACATAAAAGAGGACAAAAGAAAAAGAAACAAAGAAACAAAGAGAGAGAAAGCAAGCAACTAAAAAAAACCTAGTACTGTCATTATAAAAAAAGATAAATGCATATAAGTCAAAGGTTTTTAGTGCACAAGATAGTAAACAAGAATTCACTTTACTACAAAAACAGTATTTCTTAAAAAGGAGAAATAATAATAGTTCTAATACAATGTAAGTTCCATGAGTTTAGAGATTTTCTTTATCTTTTTTTTTTTAACTCACTGCTGCATCTCCAGAGCTTACAATATAACTGTGTCTAGCACACAGTAAGTGCTCAATGGCTATTTGTTGAATAAAAAAATCAAAAAGCGTTAGTATACAATAACCCTGTAGATCAAATGTGGCCGACAACAGGTGCTGGTCTATTATTACAAGCCCATAATGAGATACAAGAAATTTGTACCAGGACATAAGCCAACTACATTATGATTCTAATACACACTTTTTTCAAAGGGAAATGATCTCAATGAAAAAAAAAAAAACAGGGGAATGGTTAATGTTCTGGCTCAAACTACTTATTTCACAGAAACAGTGCACAAACTGGCTATACTCAGTACCACTAGATACTGAAGGTTGAAATGAAAGGGAAAATAATAATAATAAAAATTAACTTCAAAACTAAGAACAACTTGCAAAAGTAATGTCTAGTTGATAATGTGGTCATAATTATGTCATATATTTCAAAGAGTTTGTGAAACATATGGAATTAACAAAACAATTTAAAAAGTAAACTCATTTTGCCAGCTAAATGTCAAGCTCTAATCAGAAAATTTAAGACATCCCAATAGCATCTAAATGAACAGTCTTTACATTTTTTAGAGGTTTTTGCTATAGGGCGCATGCGCTTGCCAGAAAGAGAGCGAGAGACAGAGAGATAGAAAGCAAGAAATCACCCCCCCAGGGGAGATGTCCACACCACAATCCCTTCTCCTCCACTCTCCTCTCAGGATCTTGAGCACGCAAGCACACGCATCCAGCATGAGTTTAAGCCACCAGGAACAGTCTTTACCTTTTCAGAGCAGTTTATAATAGCTGATTTCAAAAATTAAAGCAAATTTTAAAAAATTATACTCTGAATTAATGGAAACACCTCAAAGGATACACCTGATTCATCACTTCAAAGTGGGTCCAATTATTAAAGTTGTCATCTCAAATATGAAAGTAAAATATAGAACTAGATAAGTGCTGTTATTTATTTTAAGAAATTAGGAATAAGGAAGAAATACTTCACACTAGTTTATAACAAAGCAGAAAAGTAATAGGAAATTACACTGGATTGATATTCAGAAGACCAGGAATACAGTCCTGAACGCACAACCAACCAACTACTCAGCCTATGGCACATCACCTCATCTCTCTGATCCTCAGCTTCTTTAGTAAGTAAGACTACCCTAAGCAACTCTGGAAGCTCTTAGATTTTTTTTTTTTATGCCCAGAGGGCTGGTTGTGAGAGAAAAAAAGGGAAAGA